>NC_090832.1:107164194-107289482 GCF_028021215.1 Eschrichtius robustus | reverse complement strand
GTCACTCTAGTCAAGGAGAAATACAGCATCCTAACATGCTGTGTCGCTCACAAGGCAAGCAACGTGAGAACTTGCCTCGAGGTAAGGCCCTGAAATGCTATGCACAAGCAGAGGCGTGTAGCAGTTTCCATGAGGCCGTAGTCACTGCTCTGCAGCATTTGAACGCCAGTAGGCTTTTTAGGACACCTAGGTGCCTCGTCTGGTAAACTTATTCCCTGCAAGAACACCGAGTACCCTCAGTCTCACCTGGCCATTCTAAGCACTATCCAGGCCAGGAGCTTTCCGACTCACAGTGTGTATGCCGAGTGAAGGGCTACACAGTGCACTCTTATTGGGACATCTGGATTTAGCCAGCAATCGCACAGATTGACGAGCACCGTTCTAGCAAGTTCCAACATGCCGTGGAAGTCACACTCATTCCCTAGTCTGAGCTGCACAGAGAAAAACACTAGGCTTCTCCTTCCATCCAGGACCTCCTACCTGAAGTCACCCTGCCTCCAGGAGAAAGACGGCTGCGTTCCTATTGCAACTGAAGCACAGTTTCTCCTGTAGCACTGCAGGCTTTTGAATAGGCAAGGGCCCAGAGGCCTAGCTAGGGCTTTCCCTGGTGAGGCCGTTCACTAGAGGTAGAACACCCTGCCTCGAGAAGTTGATTCAGGGAAGCAACCAGTGGGTACTCTGGGTCTCTTTTGACTTGTTAGAAACCACAGAGATGTATGCTGCCTGTGCCCACGGAAATGGGGGTATATGATGGTAATAGCCTTGTTTCCCATTTGGAAACCTCCATTCTTGCTGCCGTGAAGCTCCCTGAAATTCTCTGCTGTGGACAGTCCCCTGGCTATTGTAGGCATTGGTCTGGGGAGAAAATGAGTTTTCTCTGGCTACCCAGTGTGCTTCATACCCAGGGCTGGGACTCATCTTGCCATGCTCTAGAGCTATAAGGAATCTCAACGTCAGTCCTTGCCTCGAGGTAAGGCCCTGAGTAGCCATGCAGAAAGGGAGGCATGCAGCTCTTTCCATGAGCTCTTAGTCGCTGTTCTCCTTTATATTAAAGGAAGTAGCCTTTTCAGCACTCCTAGGACCCTCGGGGCAGCCTCATTTTAGTACCAAGATCACTGAGTACCTCCACAGCCCTGTTGGCTTGCTGAGCACCAGCGAGGCCCTTAGGTCCCTCGGAGGTCCTCTGTGTCTGCTGAGTCATGGGCAACACACTGCCCTCTTTCTTGGGATATCTTGGTTTCACAGCACTCGCACAGGTTCACGAGCACCGTTCTGGCAAGTTCCGACTTGCTGTGGAAGTCGCACACATTCCCTAGTCTGAGCTGCACTGAGAAAAACACTAGGCTTCCCCTTCCTTCCAGGAACTCCTACCTGAAGTCACCCTGCCTCCAGGAGAACGACGCCTTGCTTCCTATTGCAACTAAAGCACAGTTTTTCCTATAGCACTGCAAGCTTTTGAATAGGCACGAGCCCAGAGGCCTAGCTAGGGCGTTCCTTGGTTGAGGCAGTTCACTAGATGCAGAACACCCTGCCACGAGAATTTGATTCAGGGAAGGAAGCAGTGTGTAATCTGTGTCTCTTTTGAGTTGTGTGAAACCACAGGGATGTATGCTGTTTGTGCCTAGGGAAATGTGGGCATGTTTGTAGTAGACTTGCTTATCCATTTTGAAAGCTCCATTCATGCTGCCTTGAAGCTCCCTGAATTCTCTGCTGTTGACAGGACCCTGGCTATTGTAGGCATTGGTCTGGGAAGAAAATGAGTTTTCTCTGGCTACACAGGGTGCTTCATTATCCGGGGTGGGACTCATCTTGCCATGCTCTAGAGCTAAAGGGAATCTCAACGTGAGTCCTTGCCTCGAGGTAAGGCCCTGAGTAGCCAGACAGAAAGGGAGGCATGCAGCTCTTTCCATGAGCTCTTAGTCGCTGTTCTGCTTTATTTTAAAGGAAGTACACTTTTCAGCACTCCTAGGCCCCTCGGGTGAGCATCCTTTCGTTCCAAGATCACTGAGATCCTCCACACTCCTGTAGGCCTGCTGAGCAACAACGTGGCCCATATGTCCCTCGGAGTTCCTCTGTGCCTGCTGAGTCATGGGCAACACACTGCAGTCTTTCTTAGGAGATCTTGATCGAACAGAACTCGCACAGGTTGACGAGCTCCGTTTTGGCAAGTTCCAACTTGCTGTGGAAATCGCGCACACATTCCCTAGTCTGAGCTGCATTGAGGAAAACACTAGGCTTCGCCTTCCTTCCAGGACCTCCTACCTGAAGTCACCCTGCCTCCAGGAGAAAATCGGCTTGCGTTCGTATTGCAACTAAAGCAGAGTTTTTCCTCTAGCACTGCAGGCTTTTGAAGAGGCACCGGCCCCGAGGCCTAACTAGGGCGTTCCTTGGTTGAGGCCGTGCACTAGATGCAGAACGCCGTGCCTCGAGAATTTGCTTCAGGGAAGGAACTAGTGGGTACGCTGTGTCTCTTTTGTCTTGTGAGAAACCAGAGTTGTGGATGCTGCCTGTGCACATGGAAATGGGGTCGTGATGGTACTAGCCTTGCTTTTCTCTTTGGAAACCTCCATTCTTGCTGCCGTGAAGCTCCCTGAAATTCTCTGCTGTTGACCGCCCCGTGACCACTGTAGGCATGGGTGTGGGAAGAAAATGAGTTTTCTCTGGCTACACACGGAGCTTCACTGGCCGGGGTGGGGCTCACCTTGCCATGCTCTAGAGCCAAAGGGAATCTCCACGTGAGTCCTCGCCTCGAGGTAAGGCCCTGAGTAGCCCTGCAGAAAGGGAGGCATGCAGCTCTTTCCATGAGCTCTTAGTGGAGGTTCCGCTTTATATTAAAGGAAGGACCCTTTTCAGGACTCCTAGGCCCCTCGGGTGAGCATCATTTTGCTTCCAAGATCACTGACTCCCTCCACACCCCTGTGGGCCTGCTGAGCAGCATTGAGTCCCATACGTCCCTCGGAGGCCCTCTGTGTCTGCCGAGTCTCGGGCAACACACTATACGTTACTTCAGGAGAGCTACATTTCCAGAACCCTCGAACAGCATCAGAACCACATTTCTAGGCAGTCCAACATGCCCTGGAAGTCTTCGACATTGCCCTCGTCTGAGCTGCTCTGAGGAAACACTCTGCTTAGAATTGATCGAGGACCTCGTTCCTGAAGTCACTCTAGTCAAGGAGAAATACAGCATCCTAACATGCTGTGTCGCTCACAGGGCAAGCAACGTGAGAACTTGCCCCGAGGTAAGGCCCTGAAATGCTATGCACAAGCAGAGGCGTGTAGCAGTTTCCATGAGGCCGTAGTCGCTGCTCTGCAGCATTTGAACGCCAGTAGGCTTTTTAGGACACCTAGGTGCCTCGTCTGGTAAACTTATTCCCTGCAAGAACACCGAGTACCCTCAGTCTCACCTGGCCATTCTAAGCACTATCCAGGCCAGGAGCTTTCCGACTCACAGTGTGTATGCCGAGTGAAGGGCTACACAGTGCACTCTTATTGGGACATCTGGATTTAGCCAGCAATCGCACAGATTGACGAGCACCGTTCTAGCAAGTTCCAACATGCCGTGGAAGTCACACTCATTCCCTAGTCTGAGCTGCACAGAGAAAAACACTAGGCTTCTCCTTCCATCCAGAACCTCCTACCTGAAGTCACCCTGCCTCCCGGAGAAAGACGGTTGCGTTCCTATTGCAACTGAAGCACAGTTTCTCCTGTAGCACTGCAGGCTTTTGAATAGGCAAGGGCCCAGAGGCCTAGCTAGGGCTTTCCCTGGTGAGGCCGTTCACTAGAGGTAGAACACCCTGCCTCGAGAAGTTGATTCAGGGAAGCAACCAGTGTGTACTCTGGGTCTCTTTTGACTTGTTAGAAACCACAGAGATGTATGCTGCCTGTGCCCACGGAAATGGGGGTATATGATGGTAATAGCCTTGTTTCCCATTTGGAAACCTCCATTCTTGCTGCCGTGAAGCTCCCTGAAATTTTCTCTGCTGTGGACAGGCCCCTGGCTATTGTAGGCATTGGTCTGGGGAGAAAATGAGTTTTCTCTGGCTACCCAGTGTGCTTCATACCCAGGGCTGGGACTCATCTTGCCATGCTCTAGAGCTATAAGGAATCTCAACGTCAGTCCTTGCCTCGAGGTAAGGCCCTGAGTAGCCATGCAGAAAGGGAGGCATGCAGCTCTTTCCATGAGCTCTTAGTCGCTGTTCTCCTTTATATTAAAGGAAGTAGCCTTTTCAGCACTCCTAGGACCCTCGGGGCAGCCTCATTTTAGTACCAAGATCACTGAGTACCTGCACACCCCTGTTGGCTTGCTGAGCACCAGCGAGGCCCTTAGGTCCCTCGGAGGTCCTCTGTGTCTGCTGAGTCATGGGCAACACACTGCACTCTTTCTTGGGATATCTTGGTTTCACAGCACTCGCACAGGTTCACGAGCACCGTTCTGGCAAGTTCCGACTTGCTGTGGAAGTCGCACACATTCCCTAGTCTGAGCTGCACTGAGAAAAACACTAGGCTTCCCCTTCCTTCCAGGAACTCCTACCTGAAGTCACCCTGCCTCCAGGAGAACGACGCCTTGCTTCCTATTGCAACTAAAGCACAGTTCTTCCTATAGCACTGCAAGCTTTTGAATAGGCACGAGCCCAGAGGCCTAGCTAGGACGTTCCTTGGTTGAGGCAGTTCACTAGATGCAGAACACCCTGCCACGAGAATTTGATTCAGGGAAGGAAGCAGTGTGTAATCTGTGTCTCTTTTGAGTTGTGTGAAACCACAGGGATGTATGCTGTTTGTGCCTAGGGAAATGTGGGCATGTTGGTAGTAGACTTGCTTATCCATTTTGAAAGCTCCATTCATGCTGCCTTGAAGCTCCCTGAATTCTCTGCTGTTGACAGGACCCTGGCTATTGTAGGCATTTGTCTGGGAAGAAAATGAGTTTTCTCTGGCTACACAGGGTGCTTCATTATCCGGGGTGGGACTCATCTTGCCATGCTCTAGAGCTAAAGGGAATCTCAACGTGAGTCCTTGCCTCGAGGTAAGGCCCTGAGTAGCCAGACAGAAAGGGAGGCATGCAGCTCTTTCCATGAGCTCTTAGTCGCTGTTCTGCTTTATTTTAAAGGAAGTACACTTTTCAGCACTCCTAGGCCCCTCGGGTGAGCATCCTTTTCGTTCCAAGATCACTGAGATCCTCCACACTCCTGTAGGCCTGCTGAGCAACAACGTGGCCCATATGTCCCTCGGAGTTCCTCTGTGCCTGCTGAGTCATGGGCAACACACTGCAGTCCTTCTTAGGAGATCTTGATCGAACAGCACTCGCACAGGTTGACGAGCTCCGTTTTGGCAAGTTCCAACTTGCTGTGGAAATCGCGCACACATTCCCTAGTCTGAGCTGCATTGAGGAAAACACTAGGCTTCGCCTTCCTTCCAGGACCTCCTACCTGAAGTCACCCTGCCTCCAGGAGAAAATCGGCTTGCGTTCGTATTGCAACTAAAGCAGAGTTTTTCCTCTAGCACTGCAGGCTTTTGAAGAGGCACCGGCCCCGAGGCCTAACTAGGGCGTTCCTTGGTTGAGGCCGTGCACTAGATGCAGAACGCCGTGCCTCGAGACGTTGCTTCAGGGAAGGAACTAGTGGGTACGCTGTGTCTCTTTTGTCTTGTGAGAAACCAGAGTTGTGGATGCTGCCTGTGCACATGGAAATGGGGTCGTGATGGTACTAGCCTTGCTTTTCTCTTTGGAAACCTCCATTCTTGCTGCCGTGAAGCTCCCTGAAATTCTCTGCTGTTGACCGCCCCGTGACCACTGTAGCCATGGGTCTGGGAAGAAAATGAGTTTTCTCTGGCTACACACGGAGCTTCACTGGCCGGGGTGGGGCTCACCTTGCCATGCTCTAGAGCCAAAGGAAATCTCCACGTGAGTCCTCGCCTCGAGGTAAGGCCCTGAGTAGCCCTGCAGAAAGGGAGGCATGCAGCTCTTTCCATGAGCTCTTAGTGGAGGTTCTGCTTTATATTAAAGGAAGGACCCTTTTCAGGACTCCTAGGTCTCTCGGGTGAGCATCATTTTGCTTCCAAGATCACTGACTCCCTCCACACCCCTGTGGGCCTGCTGAGCAGCATTGAGTCCCATACGTCCCTCGGAGGCCCTCTGTGTCTGCCGAGTCTCGGGCAACACACTATACGTTACTTCAGGAGAGCTACATTTCCAGAACCCTCGAACAGCATCAGAACCACATTTCTAGGCAGTCCAACATGCCCTGGAAGTCTTCGACATTTCCCTCGTCTGAGCTGCTCTGAGGAAACACTCTGCTTAGAATTGATCGAGGACCTCGTTCCTGAAGTCACTCTAGTCAAGGAGAAATACAGCATCCTAACATGCTGTGTCGCTCACAGGGCAAGCAACGTGAGAACTTGCCTCGAGGTAAGGCCCTGAAATGCTATGCACAAGCAGAGGCGTGTAGCAGTTTCCATGAGGCCGTAGTCGCTGCTCTGCAGCATTTGAACGCCAGTAGGCTTTTTAGGACACCTAGGTGCCTCGTCTGGTAAACTTATTCCCTGCAAGAACACCGAGTACCCTCAGTCTCACCTGGCCATTCTAAGCACTATCCAGGCCAGGAGCTTTCCGACTCACAGTGTGTATGCCGAGTGAAGGGCTACACAGTGCACTCTTATTGGGACATCTGGATTTAGCCAGCAATCGCACAGATTGACGAGCACCGTTCTAGCAAGTTCCAACATGCCGTGGAAGTCACACTCATTCCCTAGTCTGAGCTGCACAGAGAAAAACACTAGGCTTCTCCTTCCATCCAGGACCTCCTACCTGAAGTCACCCTGCCTCCAGGAGAAAGACGGCTGCGTTCCTATTGCAACTGAAGCACAGTTTCTCCTGTAGCACTGCAGGCTTTTGAATAGGCAAGGGCCCAGAGGCCTAGCTAGGGCTTTCCCTGGTGAGGCCGTTCACTAGAGGTAGAACACCCTGCCTCGAGAAGTTGATTCAGGGAAGCAACCAGTGTGTACTCTGGGTCTCTTTTGACTTGTTAGAAACCACAGAGATGTATGCTGCCTGTGCCCACGGAAATGGGGGTATATGATGGTAATAGCCTTGTTTCCCATTTGGAAACCTCCATTCTTGCTGCCGTGAAGCTCCCTGAAATTCTCTGCTGTGGACAGGCCCCTGGCTATTGTAGGCATTGGTCTGGGGAGAAAATGAGTTTTCTCTGGCTACCCAGTGTGCTTCATACCCAGGGCTGGGACTCATCTTGCCATGCTCTAGAGCTATAAGGAATCTCAACGTCAGTCCTTGCCTCGAGGTAAGGCCCTGAGTAGCCATGCAGAAAGGGAGGCATGCAGCTCTTTCCATGAACTCTTAGTCGCTGTTCTCCTTTATATTAAAGGAAGTAGCCTTTTCAGCACTCCTAGGACCCTCGGGGCAGCCTCATTTTAGTACCAAGATCACTGAGTACCTCCACAGCCCTGTTGGCTTGCTGAGCACCAACGAGGCCCTTAGGTCCCTCGGAGGTCCTCTGTGTCTGCTGAGTCATGGGCAACACACTGCCCTCTTTCTTGGGATATCTTGGTTTCACAGCACTCGCACAGGTTCACGAGCACCGTTCTGGCAAGTTCCGACTTGCTGTGGAAGTCGCACACATTCCCTAGTCTGAGCTGCACTGAGAAAAACACTAGGCTTCCCCTTCCTTCCAGGAACTCCTACCTGAAGTCACCCTGCCTCCAGGAGAACGACGCCTTGCTTCCTATTGCAACTAAAGCACAGTTCTTCCTATAGCACTGCAAGCTTTTGAATAGGCACGAGCCCAGAGGCCTAGCTAGGGCGTTCCTTGGTTGAGGCAGTTCACTAGATGCAGAACACCCTGCCACGAGAATTTGATTCAGGGAAGGAAGCAGTGTGTAATCTGTGTCTCTTTTGAGTTGTGTGAAACCACAGGGATGTATGCTGTTTGTGCCTAGGGAAATGTGGGCATGTTGGTAGTAGACTTGCTTATCCATTTTGAAAGCTCCATTCATGCTGCCTTGAAGCTCCCTGAATTCTCTGCTGTTGACAGGACCCTGGCTATTGTAGGCATTGGTCTGGGAAGAAAATGAGTTTTCTCTGGCTACACAGGGTGCTTCATTATCCGGGGTGGGACTCATCTTGCCATGCTCTAGAGCTAAAGGGAATCTCAACGTGAGTCCTTGCCTCGAGGTAAGGCCCTGAGTAGCCAGACAGAAAGGGAGGCATGCAGCTCTTTCCATGAGCTCTTAGTCGCTGTTCTGCTTTATTTTAAAGGAAGTACACTTTTCAGCACTCCTAGGCCCCTCGGGTGAGCATCCTTTTCGTTCCAAGATCACTGAGATCCTCCACACTCCTGTAGGCCTGCTGAGCAACAACGTGGCCCATATGTCCCTCGGAGTTCCTCTGTGCCTGCTGAGTCATGGGCAACACACTGCAGTCTTTCTTAGGAGATCTTGATCGAACAGCACTCGCACAGGTTGACGAGCT
The DNA here is from genome assembly GCF_028021215.1 of Eschrichtius robustus. Lineage (NCBI taxonomy): Eukaryota > Metazoa > Chordata > Mammalia > Artiodactyla > Eschrichtiidae > Eschrichtius > Eschrichtius robustus. The sequence continues at coordinate 107,281,006 of NC_090832.1, read as the reverse complement.
CCGTTTTGGCAAGTTCCAACTTGCTGTGGAAATCGCGCACACATTCCCTAGTCTGAGCTGCATTGAGGAAAACACTAGGCTTCGCCTTCCTTCCAGGACCTCCTACCTGAAGTCACCCTGCCTCCAGGAGAAAATCGGCTTGCGTTCGTATTGCAACTAAAGCAGAGTTTTTCCTCTAGCACTGCAGGCTTTTGAAGAGGCACCGGCCCCGAGGCCTAACTAGGGCGTTCCTTGGTTGAGGCCGTGCACTAGATGCAGAACGCCGTGCCTCGAGAAGTTGCTTCAGGGAAGGAACTAGTGGGTACGCTGTGTCTCTTTTGTCTTGTGAGAAACCAGAGTTGTGGATGCTGCCTGTGCACATGGAAATGGGGTCGTGATGGTACTAGCCTTACTTTTCTCTTTGGAAACCTCCATTCTTGCTGCCGTGAAGCTCCCTGAAATTCTCTGCTGTTGACCGCCCGGTGACCACTGTAGCCATGGGTCTGGGAAGAAAATGAGTTTTCTCTGGCTACACACGGAGCTTCACTGGCCGGGGTGGGGCTCACCTTGCCATGCTCTAGAGCCAAAGGGAATCTCCACGTGAGTCCTCGCCTCGAGGTAAGGCCCTGAGTAGCCCTGCAGAAAGGGAGGCATGCAGCTCTTTCCATGAGCTCTTAGTGGAGGTTCCGCTTTATATTAAAGGAAGGACCCTTTTCAGGACTCCTAGGTCTCTCGGGTGAGCATCATTTTGCTTCCAAGATCACTGACTCCCTCCACACCCCTGTGGGCCTGCTGAGCAGCATTGAGTCCCATACGTCCCTCGGAGGCCCTCTGTGTCTGCCGAGTCTCGGGCAACACACTATACGTTACTTCAGGAGAGCTACATTTCCAGAACCCTCGAACAGCATCAGAACCACATTTCTAGGCAGTCCAACATGCCCTGGAAGTCTTCGACATTGCCCTCGTCTGAGCTGCTCTGAGGAAACACTCTGCTTAGAATTGATCGAGGACCTCGTTCCTGAAGTCACTCTAGTCAAGGAGAAATACAGCATCCTAACATGCTGTGTCGCTCACAGGGCAAGCAACGTGAGAACTTGCCCCGAGGTAAGGCCCTGAAATGCTATGCACAAGCAGAGGCGTGTAGCAGTTTCCATGAGGCCGTAGTCGCTGCTCTGCAGCATTTGAACGCCAGTAGGCTTTTTAGGACACCTAGGTGCCTCGTCTGGTAAACTTATTCCCTGCAAGAACACCGAGTACCCTCAGTCTCACCTGGCCATTCTAAGCACTATCCAGGCCAGGAGCTTTCTGACTCACAGTGTGTATGCCGAGTGAAGGGCTACACAGTGCACTCTTATTGGGACATCTGGATTTAGCCAGCAATCGCACAGATTGACGAGCACCGTTCTAGCAAGTTCCAACATGCCGTGGAAGTCACACTCATTCCCTAGTCTGAGCTGCACAGAGAAAAACACTAGGCTTCTCCTTCCATCCAGGACCTCCTACCTGAAGTCACCCTGCCTCCAGGAGAAAGACGGCTGCGTTCCTATTGCAACTGAAGCACAGTTTCTCCTGTAGCACTGCAGGCTTTTGAATAGGCAAGGGCCCAGAGGCCTAGCTAGGGCTTTCCCTGGTGAGGCCGTTCACTAGAGGTAGAACACCCTGCCTCGAGAAGTTGATTCAGGGAAGCAACCAGTGTGTACTCTGGGTCTCTTTTGACTTGTTAGAAACCACAGAGATGTATGCTGCCTGTGCCCACGGAAATGGGGGTATATGATGGTAATAGCCTTGTTTCCCATTTGGAAACCTCCATTCTTGCTGCCGTGAAGCTCCCTGAAATTCTCTGCTGTGGACAGGCCCCTGGCTATTGTAGGCATTGGTCTGGGGAGAAAATGAGTTTTCTCTGGCTACCCAGTGTGCTTCATACCCAGGGCTGGGACTCATCTTGCCATGCTCTAGAGCTATAAGGAATCTCAACGTCAGTCCTTGCCTCGAGGTAAGGCCCTGAGTAGCCATGCAGAAAGGGAGGCATGCAGCTCTTTCCATGAGCTCTTAGTCGCTGTTCTCCTTTATATTAAAGGAAGTAGCCTTTTCAGCACTCCTAGGACCCTCGGGGCAGCCTCATTTTAGTACCAAGATCACTGAGTACCTCCACACCCCTGTTGGCTTGCTGAGCAACAACGAGGCCCTTAGGTCCCTCGGAGGTCCTCTGTGTCTGCTGAGTCATGGGCAACACACTGCACTCTTTCTTGGGATATCTTGGTTTCACAGCACTCGCACAGGTTCACGAGCACCGTTCTGGCAAGTTCCGACTTGCTGTGGAAGTCGCACACATTCCCTAGTCTGAGCTGCACTGAGAAAAACACTAGGCTTCCCCTTCCTTCCAGGAACTCCTACCTGAAGTCACCCTGCCTCCAGGAGAACGACGCCTTGCTTCCTATTGCAACTAAAGCACAGTTCTTCCTATAGCACTGCAAGCTTTTGAATAGGCACGAGCCCAGAGGCCTAGCTAGGACGTTCCTTGGTTGAGGCAGTTCACTAGATGCAGAACACCCTGCCACGAGAATTTGATTCAGGGAAGGAAGCAGTGTGTAATCTGTGTCTCTTTTGAGTTGTGTGAAACCACAGGGATGTATGCTGTTTGTGCCTAGGGAAATGTGGGCATGTTGGTAGTAGACTTGCTTATCCATTTTGAAAGCTCCATTCATGCTGCCTTGAAGCTCCCTGAATTCTCTGCTGTTGACAGGACCCTGGCTATTGTAGGCATTGGTCTGGGAAGAAAATGAGTTTTCTCTGGCTACACAGGGTGCTTCATTATCCGGGGTGGGACTCATCTTGCCATGCTCTAGAGCTAAAGGGAATCTCAACGTGAGTCCTTGCCTCGAGGTAAGGCCCTGAGTAGCCAGACAGAAAGGGAGGCATGCAGCTCTTTCCATGAGCTCTTAGTCGCTGTTCTGCTTTATTTTAAAGGAAGTACACTTTTCAGCACTCCTAGGCCCCTCGGGTGAGCATCCTTTTCGTTCCAAGATCACTGAGATCCTCCACACTCCTGTAGGCCTGCTGAGCAACAACGTGGCCCATATGTCCCTCGGAGTTCCTCTGTGCCTGCTGAGTCATGGGCAACACACTGCAGTCTTTCTTAGGAGATCTTGATCGAACAGCACTCGCACAGGTTGACGAGCTCCGTTTTGGCAAGTTCCAACTTGCTGTGGAAATCGCGCACACATTCCCTAGTCTGAGCTGCATTGAGGAAAACACTAGGCTTCGCCTTCCTTCCAGGACCTCCTACCTGAAGTCACCCTGCCTCCAGGAGAAAATCGGCTTGCGTTCGTATTGCAACTAAAGCAGAGTTTTTCCTCTAGCACTGCAGGCTTTTGAAGAGGCACCGGCCCCGAGGCCTAACTAGGGCGTTCCTTGGTTGAGGCCGTGCACTAGATGCAGAACGCCGTGCCTCGAGACGTTGCTTCATGGAAGGAACTAGTGGGTACGCTGTGTCTCTTTTGTCTTGTGAGAAACCAGAGTTTTGGATGCTGCCTGTGCACATGGAAATGGGGTCGTGATGGTACTAGCCTTGCTTTTCTCTTTGGAAACCTCCATTCTTGCTGCCGTGAAGCTCCCTGAAATTCTCTGCTGTTGACCGCCCCGTGACCACTGTAGCCATGGGTCTGGGAAGAAAATGAGTTTTCTCTGGCTACACACGGAGCTTCACTGGCCGGGGTGGGGCTCACCTTGCCATGCTCTAGAGCCAAAGGGAATCTCCACGTGAGTCCTCGCCTCGAGGTAAGGCCCTGAGTAGCCCTGCAGAAAGGGAGGCATGCAGCTCTTTCCATGAGCTCTTAGTGGAGGTTCCGCTTTATATTAAAGGAAGGACCCTTTTCAGGACTCCTAGGTCTCTCGGGTGAGCATCATTTTGCTTCCAAGATCACTGACTCCCTCCACACCCCTGTGGGCCTGCTGAGCAGCATTGAGTCCCATACGTCCCTCGGAGGCCCTCTGTGTCTGCCGAGTCTCGGGCAACACACTATACGTTACTTCAGGAGAGCTACATTTCCAGAACCCTCGAACAGCATCAGAACCACATTTCTAGGCAGTCCAACATGCCCTGGAAGTCTTCGACATTGCCCTCGTCTGAGCTGCTCTGAGGAAACACTCTGCTTAGAATTGATCGAGGACCTCGTTCCTGAAGTCACTCTAGTCAAGGAGAAATACAGCATCCTAACATGCTGTGTCGCTCACAGGGCAAGCAACGTGAGAACTTGCCTCCAGGAAAGGCCCTGAAATGCTATGCACAAGCAGAGGCGTGTAGCAGTTTCCATGAGGCCGTAGTCGCTGCTCTGCAGCATTTGAACGCCAGTACGCTTTTTAGGACACCTAGGTGCCTCGTCTGGTAAACTTATTCCCTGCAAGAACACCGAGTACCCTCAGTCTCACCTGGCCATTCTAAGCACTATCCAGGCCAGGAGCTTTCCGACTCACAGTGTGTATGCCGAGTGAAGGGCTACACAGTGCACTCTTATTGGGACATCTGGATTTAGCCAGCAATCGCACAGATTGACGAGCACCGTTCTAGCAAGTTCCAACATGCCGTGGAAGTCACACTCATTCCCTAGTCTGAGCTGCACAGAGAAAAACACTAGGCTTCTCCTTCCATCCAGGACCTCCTACCTGAAGTCACCCTGCCTCCAGGAGAAAGACGGCTGCGTTCCTATTGCAACTGAAGGACAGTTTCTCCTGTAGCACTGCAGGCTTTTGAATAGGCAAGGGCCCAGAGGCCTAGCTAGGGCTTTCCCTGGTGAGGCCGTTCACTAGAGGTAGAACACCCTGCCTCGAGAAGTTGATTCAGGGAAGCAACCAGTGTGTACTCTGGGTCTCTTTTGACTTGTTAGAAACCACAGAGATGTATGCTGCCTGTGCCCACGGAAATGGGGGTATATGATGGTAATAGCCTTGTTTCCCATTTGGAAACCTCCATTCTTGCTGCCGTGAAGCTCCCTGAAATTCTCTGCTGTGGACAGGCCCCTGGCTATTGTAGGCATTGGTCTGGGGAGAAAATGAGTTTTCTCTGGCTACCCAGTGTGCTTCATACCCAGGGCTGGGACTCATCTTGCCATGCTCTAGAGCTATAAGGAATCTCAACGTCAGTCCTTGCCTCGAGGTAAGGCCCTGAGTAGCCATGCAGAAAGGGAGGCATGCAGCTCTTTCCATGAGCTCTTAGTCGCTGTTCTCCTTTATATTAAAGGAAGTAGCCTTTTCAGCACTCCTAGGACCCTTGGGGCAGCCTCATTTTAGTACCAAGATCACTGAGTACCTCCACACCCCTGTTGGCTTGCTGAGCAACAACGAGGCCCTTAGGTCCCTCGGAGGTCCTCTGTGTCTGCTGAGTCATGGGCAACACACTGCACTCTTTCTTGGGATATCTTGGTTTCACAGCACTCGCACAGGTTCACGAGCACCGTTCTGGCAAGTTCCGACTTGCTGTGGAAGTCGCACACATTCCCTAGTCTGAGCTGCACTGAGAAAAACACTAGGCTTCCCCTTCCTTCCAGGAACTCCTACCTGAAGTCACCCTGCCTCCAGGAGAACGACGCCTTGCTTCCTATTGCAACTAAAGCACAGTTCTTCCTATAGCACTGCAAGCTTTTGAATAGGCACGAGCCCAGAGGCCTAGCTAGGGCGTTCCTTGGTTGAGGCAGTTCACTAGATGCAGAACACCCTGCCACGAGAATTTGATTCAGGGAAGGAAGCAGTGTGTAATCTGTGTCTCTTTTGAGTTGTGTGAAACCACAGGGATGTATGCTGTTTGTGCCTAGGGAAATGTGGGCATGTTGGTAGTAGACTTGCTTATCCATTTTGAAAGCTCCATTCATGCTGCCTTGAAGCTCCCTGAATTCTCTGCTGTTGACAGGACCCTGGCTATTGTAGGCATTGGTCTGGGAAGAAAATGAGTTTTCTCTGGCTACACAGGGTGCTTCATTATCCGGGGTGGGACTCATCTTGCCATGCTCTAGAGCTAAAGGGAATCTCAACGTGAGTCCTTGCCTCGAGGTAAGGCCCTGAGTAGCCAGACAGAAAGGGAGGCATGCAGCTCTTTCCATGAGCTCTTAGTCGCTGTTCTGCTTTATTTTAAAGGAAGTACACTTTTCAGCACTCCTAGGCCCCTCGGGTGAGCATCCTTTTCGTTCCAAGATCACTGAGATCCTCCACACTCCTGTAGGCCTGCTGAGCAACAACGTGGCCCATATGTCCCTCGGAGTTCCTCTGTGCCTGCTGAGTCATGGGCAACACACTGCAGTCTTTCTTAGGAGATCTTGATCGAACAGCACTCGCACAGGTTGACGAGCTCCGTTTTGGCAAGTTCCAACTTGCTGTGGAAATCGCGCACACATTCCCTAGTCTGAGCTGCATTGAGGAAAACACTAGGCTTCGCCTTCCTTCCAGGACCTCCTACCTGAAGTCACCCTGCCTCCAGGAGAAAATCGGCTTGCGTTCGTATTGCAACTAAAGCAGAGTTTTTCCTCTAGCACTGCAGGCTTTTGAAGAGGCACCGGCCCCGAGGCCTAACTAGGGCGTTCCTTGGTTGAGGCCGTGCACTAGATGCAGAACGCCGTGCCTCGAGACGTTGCTTCATGGAAGGAACTAGTGGGTACGCTGTGTCTCTTTTGTCTTGTGAGAAACCAGAGTTTTGGATGCTGCCTGTGCACATGGAAATGGGGTCGTGATGGTACTAGCCTTGCTTTTCTCTTTGGAAACCTCCATTCTTGCTGCCGTGAAGCTCCCTGAAATTCTCTGCTGTTGACCGCCCCGTGACCACTGTAGCCATGGGTCTGGGAAGAAAATGAGTTTTCTCTGGCTACACACGGAGCTTCACTGGCCGGGGTGGGGCTCACCTTGCCATGCTCTAGAGCCAAAGGGAATCTCCACGTGAGTCCTCGCCTCGAGGTAAGGCCCTGAGTAGCCCTGCAGAAAGGGAGGCATGCAGCTCTTTCCATGAGCTCTTAGTGGAGGTTCCGCTTTATATTAAAGGAAGGACCCTTTTCAGGACTCCTAGGTCTCTCGGGTGAGCATCATTTTGCTTCCAAGATCACTGACTCCCTCCACACCCCTGTGGGCCTGCTGAGCAGCATTGAGTCCCATACGTCCCTCGGAGGCCCTCTGTGTCTGCCGAGTCTCGGGCAACACACTATACGTTACTTCAGGAGAGCTACATTTCCAGAACCCTCGAACAGCATCAGAACCACATTTCTAGGCAGTCCAACATGCCCTGGAAGTCTTCGACATTGCCCTCGTCTGAGCTGCTCTGAGGAAACACTCTGCTTAGAATTGATCGAGGACCTCGTTCCTGAAGTCACTCTAGTCAAGGAGAAATACAGCATCCTAACATGCTGTGTCGCTCACAGGGCAAGCAACGTGAGAACTTGCCTCGAGGTAAGGCCCTGAAATGCTATGCACAAGCAGAGGCGTGTAGCAGTTTCCATGAGGCCGTAGTCGCTGCTCTGCAGCATTTGAACGCCAGTAGGCTTTTTAGGACACCTAGGTGCCTCGTCTGGTAAACTTATTCCCTGCAAGAACACCGAGTACCCTCAGTCTCACCTGGCCATTCTAAGCACTATCCAGGCCAGGAGCTTTCCGACTCACAGTGTGTATGCCGAGTGAAGGGCTACACAGTGCACTCTTATTGGGACATCTGGATTTAGCCAGCAATCGCACAGATTGACGAGCACCGTTCTAGCAAGTTCCAACATGCCGTGGAAGTCACACTCATTCCCTAGTCTGAGCTGCACAGAGAAAAACACTAGGCTTCTCCTTCCATCCAGGACCTCCTACCTGAAGTCACCCTGCCTCCAGGAGAAAGACGGCTGCGTTCCTATTGCAACTGAAGCACAGTTTCTCCTGTAGCACTGCAGGCTTTTGAATAGGCAAGGGCCCAGAGGCCTAGCTAGGGCTTTCCCTGGTGAGGCCGTTCACTAGCGGTAGAACACCCTGCCTCGAGAAGTTGATTCAGGGAAGCAACCAGTGTGTACTCTGGGTCTCTTTTGACTTGTTAGAAACCACAGAGATGTATGCTGCCTGTGCCCACGGAAATGGGGGTATATGATGGTAATAGCCTTGTTTCCCATTTGGAAACCTCCATTCTTGCTGCCGTGAAGCTCCCTGAAATTCTCTGCTGTGGACAGGCCCCTGGCTATTGTAGGCATTGGTCTGGGGAGAAAATGAGTTTTCTCTGGCTACCCAGTGTGCTTCATACCCAGGGCTGGGACTCATCTTGCCATGCTCTAGAGCTATAAGGAATCTCAACGTCAGTCCTTGCCTCGAGGTAAGGCCCTGAGTAGCCATGCAGAAAGGGAGGCATGCAGCTCTTTCCATGAGCTCTTAGTCGCTGTTCTCCTTTATATTAAAGGAAGTAGCCTTTTCAGCACTCCTAGGACCCTCGGGGCAGCCTCATTTTAGTACCAAGATCACTGAGTACCTCCACAGCCCTGTTGGCTTGCTGAGCACCAACGAGGCCCTTAGGTCCCTCGGAGGTCCTCTGTGTCTGCTGAGTCATGGGCAACACACTGCACTCTTTCTTGGGATATCTTGGTTTCACAGCACTCGCACAGGTTCACGAGCACCGTTCTGGCAAGTTCCGACTTGCTGTGGAAGTCGCACACATTCCCTAGTCTGAGCTGCACTGAGAAAAACACTAGGCTTCCCCTTCCTTCCAGGAACTCCTACCTGAAGTCACCCTGCCTCCAGGAGAAGGACGCCTTGCTTCCTATTGCAACTAAAGCACAGTTTTTCCTATAGCACTGCAAGCTTTTGAATAGGCAGGAGCCCAGAGGCCTAGCTAGGGCGTTCCTTGGTTGAGGCAGTTCACTAGATGCAGAACACCCTGCCACGAGAATTTGATTCAGGGAAGGAAGCAGTGTGTAATCTGTGTCTCTTTTGAGTTGTGTGAAACCACAGGGATGTATGCTGTTTGTGCCTAGGGAAATGTGGGCATGTTGGTAGTAGACTTGCTTATCCATTTTGAAAGCTCCATTCATGCTGCCTTGAAGCTCCCTGAATTCTCTGCTGTTGACAGGACCCTGGCTATTGTAGGCATTGGTCTGGGAAGAAAATGAGTTTTCTCTGGCTACACAGGGTGCTTCATTATCCGGGGTGGGACTCATCTTGCCATGCTCTAGAGCTAAAGGGAATCTCAACGTGAGTCCTTGCCTCGAGGTAAGGCCCTGAGTAGCCAGACAGAAAGGGAGGCATGCAGCTCTTTCCATGAGCTCTTAGTCGCTGTTCTGCTTTATTTTAAAGGAAGTACACTTTTCAGCACTCCTAGGCCCCTCGGGTGAGCATCCTTTTCGTTCCAAGATCACTGAGATCCTCCACACTCCTGTAGGCCTGCTGAGCAACAACGTGGCCCATATGTCCCTCGGAGTTCCTCTGTGCCTGCTGAGTCATGGGCAACACACTGCAGTCTTTCTTAGGAGATCTTGATGGAACAGCACTCGCACAGGTTGACGAGCTCCGTTTTGGCAAGTTCCACCTTGCTGTGGAAATCGCGCACACATTCCCTAGTCTGAGCTGCATTGAGGAAAACACTAGGCTTCGCCTTCCTTCCAGGACCTCCTACCTGAAGTCACCCTGCCTCCAGGAGAAAATCGGCTTGCGTTCGTATTGCAACTAAAGCAGAGTTTTTCCTCTAGCACTGCAGGCTTTTGAAGAGGCACCGGCCCCGAGGCCTAACTAGGGCGTTCCTTGGTTGAGGCCGTGCACTAGATGCAGAACGCCGTGCCTCGAGACGTTGCTTCAGGGAAGGAACTAGTGGGTACGCTGTGTCTCTTTTGTCTTGTGAGAAACCAGAGTTTTGGATGCTGCCTGTGCACATGGAAATGGGGTCGTGATGGTACTAGCCTTGCTTTTCTCTTTGGAAACCTCCATTCTTGCTGCCGTGAAGCTCCCTGAAATTCTCTGCTGTTGACCGCCCCGTGACCACTGTAGGCATGGGTGTGGGAAGAAAATGAGTTTTCTCTGGCTACACACGGAGCTTCACTGGCCGGGGTGGGGCTCACCTTGCCATGCTCTAGAGCCAAAGGGAATCTCCACGTGAGTCCTCGCCTCGAGGTAAGGCCCTGAGTAGCCCTGCAGAAAGGGAGGCATGCAGCTCTTTCCATGAGCTCTTAGTGGAGGTTCCGCTTTATATTAAAGGAAGGACCCTTTTCAGGACTCCTAGGTCTCTCGGGTGAGCATCATTTTGCTTCCAAGATCACTGACTCCCTCCACACCCCTGTGGGCCTGCTGAGCAGCATTGAGTCCCATACGTCCCTCGGAGGCCCTCTGTGTCTGCCGAGTCTCGGGCAACACACTATACGTTACTTCAGGAGAGCTACATTTCCAGAACCCTCGAACAGCATCAGAACCACATTTCTAGGCAGTCCAACATGCCCTGGAAGTCTTCGACATTGCCCTCGTCTGAGCTGCTCTGAGGAAACACTCTGCTTAGAATTGATCGAGGACCTCGTTCCTGAAGTCACTCTAGTCAAGGAGAAATACAGCATCCTAACATGCTGTGTCGCTCACAGGGCAAGCAACGTGAGAACTTGCCTCGAGGTAAGGCCCTGAAATGCTATGCACAAGCAGAGGCGTGTAGCAGTTTCCATGAGGCCGTAGTCGCTGATCTGCAGCATTTGAACGCCAGTAGGCTTTTTAGGACACCTAGGTGCCTCGTCTGGTAAACTTATTCCCTGCAAGAACACCGAGTACCCTCAGTCTCACCTGGCCATTCTAAGCACTATCCAGGCCAGGAGCTTTCCGACTCACAGTGTGTATGCCGAGTGAAGGGCTACACAGTGCACTCTTATTGGGACATCTGGATTTAGCCAGCAATCGCACAGATTGACGAGCACCGTTCTAGCAAGTTCCAACATGCCGTGGAAGTCACACTCATTCCCTAGTCTGAGCTGCACAGAGAAAAACACTAGGCTTCTCCTTCCATCCAGGACCTCCTACCTGAAGTCACCCTGCCTCCAGGAGAAAGACGGCTGCGTTCCTATTGCAACTGAAGCACAGTTTCTCCTGTAGCACTGCAGGCTTTTGAATAGGCAAGGGCCCAGAGGCCTAGCTAGGGCTTTCCCTGGTGAGGCCGTTCACTAGAGGTAGAACACCCTGCCTCGAGAAGTTGATTCAGGGAAGCAACCAGTGTGTACTCTGGGTCTCTTTTGACTTGTTAGAAACCACAGAGATGTATGCTGCCTGTGCCCACGGAAATGGGGGTATATGATGGTAATAGCCTTGTTTCCCATTTGGAAACCTCCATTCTTGCTGCCGTGAAGCTCCCTGAAATTCTCTGCTGTGGACAGGCCCCTGGCTATTGTAGGCATTGGTCTGGGGAGAAAATGAGTTTTCTCTGGCTACCCAGTGTGCTTCATACCCAGGGCTGGGACTCATCTTGCCATGCTCTAGAGCTATAAGGAATCTCAACGTCAGTCCTTGCCTCGAGGTAAGGCCCTGAGTAGCCATGCAGAAAGGGAGGCATGCAGCTCTTTCCATGAGCTCTTAGTCGCTGTTCTCCTTTATATTAAAGGAAGTAGCCTTTTCAGCACTCCTAGGACCCTCGGGGCAGCCTCGTTTTAGTACCAAGATCACTGAGTACCTCCACAGCCCTGTTGGCTTGCTGAGCACCAGCGAGGCCCTTAGGTCCCTCGGAGGTCCTCTGTGTCTGCTGAGTCATGGGCAACACACTGCACTCTTTCTTGGGATATCTTGGTTTCACAGCACTCGCACAGGTTCATGAGCACCGTTCTGGCAAGTTCCGACTTGCTGTGGAAGTCGCACACATTCCCTAGTCTGAGCTGCACTGAGAAAAACACTAGGCTTCCCCTTCCTTCCAGGAACTCCTACCTGAAGTCACCCTGCCTCCAGGAGAAGGACGCCTTGCTTCCTATTGCAACTAAAGCACAGTTTTTCCTATAGCACTGCAAGCTTTTGAATAGGCACGAGCCCAGAGGCCTAGCTAGGACGTTCCTTGGTTGAGGCAGTTCACTAGATGCAGAACACCCTGCCACGAGAATTTGATTCAGGGAAGGAAGCAGTGTGTAATCTGTGTCTCTTTTGAGTTGTGTGAAACCACAGGGATGTATGCTGTTTGTGCCTAGGGAAATGTGGGCATGTTGGTAGTAGACTTGCTTATCCATTTTGAAAGCTCCATTCATGCTGCCTTGAAGCTCCCTGAATTCTCTGCTGTTGACAGGACCCTGGCTATTGTAGGCATTGGTCTGGGAAGAAAATGAGTTTTCTCTGGCTACACAGGGTGCTTCATTATCCGGGGTGGGACTCATCTTGCCATGCTCTAGAGCTAAAGGGAATCTCAACGTGAGTCCTTGCCTCGAGGTAAGGCCCTGAGTAGCCAGACAGAAAGGGAGGCATGCAGCTCTTTCCATGAGCTCTTAGTCGCTGTTCTGCTTTATTTTAAAGGAAGTACACTTTTCAGCACTCCTAGGCCCCTCGGGTGAGCATCCTTTTCGTTCCAAGATCACTGAGATCCTCCACACTCCTGTAGGCCTGCTGAGCAACAACGTGGCCCATATGTCCCTCGGAGTTCCTCTGTGCCTGCTGAGTCATGGGCAACACACTGCAGTCTTTCTTAGGAGATCTTGATCGAACAGCACTCGCACAGGTTGACGAGCTCCGTTTTGGCAAGTTCCAACTTGCTGTGGAAATCGCGCACACATTCCCTAGTCTGAGCTGCATTGAGGAAAACACTAGGCTTCGCCTTCCTTCCAGGACCTCCTACCTGAAGTCACCCTGCCTCCAGGAGAAAATCGGCTTGCGTTCGTATTGCAACTAAAGCAGAGTTTTTCCTCTAGCACTGCAGGCTTTTGAAGAGGCACCGGCCCCGAGGCCTAACTAGGGCGTTCCTTGGTTGAGGCCGTGCACTAGATGCAGAACGCCGTGCCTCGAGACGTTGCTTCATGGAAGGAACTAGTGGGTACGCTGTGTCTCTTTTGTCTTGTGAGAAACCAGAGTTTTGGATGCTGCCTGTGCACATGGAAATGGGGTCGTGATGGTACTAGCCTTGCTTTTCTCTTTGGAAACCTCCATTCTTGCTGCCGTGAAGCTCCCTGAAATTCTCTGCTGTTGACCGCCCCGTGACCACTGTAGGCATGGGTGTGGGAAGAAAATGAGTTTTCTCTGGCTACCCACGGAGCTTCACTGGCCGGGGTGGGGCTCACCTTGCCATGCTCTAGAGCCAAAGGGAATCTCCACGTGAGTCCTCGCCTCGAGGTAAGGCCCTGAGTAGCCCTGCAGAAAGGGAGGCATGCAGCTCTTTCCATGAGCTCTTAGTGGAGGTTCCGCTTTATATTAAAGGAAGGACCCTTTTCAGGACTCCTAGGTCTCTCGGGTGAGCATCATTTTGCTTCCAAGATCACTGACTCCCTCCACACCCCTGTGGGCCTGCTGAGCAGCATTGAGTCCCATACGTCCCTCGGAGGCCCTCTGTGTCTGCCGAGTCTCGGGCAACACACTATACGTTACTTCAGGAGAGCTACATTTCCAGAACCCTCGAACAGCATCAGAACCACATTTCTAGGCAGTCCAACATGCCCTGGAAGTCTTCGACATTGCCCTCGTCTGAGCTGCTCTGAGGAAACACTCTGCTTAGAATTGATCGAGGACCTCGTTCCTGAAGTCACTCTAGTCAAGGAGAAATACAGCATCCTAACATGCTGTGTCGCTCACAGGGCAAGCAACGTGAGAACTTGCCTCGAGGTAAGGCCCTGAAATGCTATGCACAAGCAGAGGCGTGTAGCAGTTTCCATGAGGCCGTAGTCGCTGCTCTGCAGCATTTGAACGCCAGTAGGCTTTTTAGGACACCTAGGTGCCTCGTCTGGTAAACTTATTCCCTGCAAGAACACCGAGTACCCTCAGTCTCACCTGGCCATTCTAAGCACTATCCAGGCCAGGAGCTTTCCGACTCACAGTGTGTATGCCGAGTGAAGGGCTACACAGTGCACTCTTATTGGGACATCTGGATTTAGCCAGCAATCGCACAGATTGACGAGCACCGTTCTAGCAAGTTCCAACATGCCGTGGAAGTCACACTCATTCCCTAGTCTGAGCTGCACAGAGAAAAACACTAGGCTTCTCCTTCCATCCAGGACCTCCTACCTGAAGTCACCCTGCCTCCAGGAGAAAGACGGCTGCGTTCCTATTGCAACTGAAGCACAGTTTCTCCTGTAGCACTGCAGGCTTTTGAATAGGCAAGGGCCCAGAGGCCTAGCTAGGGCTTTCCCTGGTGAGGCCGTTCACTAGAGGTAGAACACCCTGCCTCGAGAAGTTGATTCAGGGAAGCAACCAGTGTGTACTCTGGGTCTCTTTTGACTTGTTAGAAACCACAGAGATGTATGCTGCCTGTGCCCACGGAAATGGGGGTATATGATGGTAATAGCCATGTTTCCCATTTGGAAACCTCCATTCTTGCTGCCGTGAAGCTCCCTGAAATTTTCTCTGCTGTGGACAGGCCCCTGGCTATTGTAGGCATTGGTCTGGGGAGAAAATGAGTTTTCTCTGGCTACCCAGTGTGCTTCATACCCAGGGCTGGGACTCATCTTGCCATGCTCTAGAGCTATAAGGAATCTCAACGTCAGTCCTTGCCTCGAGGTAAGGCCCTGAGTAGCCATGCAGAAAGGGAGGCATGCAGCTCTTTCCATGAGCTCTTAGTCGCTGTTCTCCTTTATATTAAAGGAAGTAGCCTTTTCAGCACTCCTAGGACCCTCGGGGCAGCCTCATTTTAGTACCAAGATCACTGAGTACCTCCACACCCCTGTTGGATTGCTGAGCACCAACGAGGCCCTTAGGTCCCTCGGAGGTCCTCTGTGTCTGCTGAGTCATGGGCAACACACTGCACTCTTTCTTGGGATATCTTGGTTTCACAGCACTCGCACAGGTTCACGAGCACCATTCTGGCAAGTTCCGACTTGCTGTGGAAGTCGCACACATTCCCTAGTCTGAGCTGCACTGAGAAAAACACTAGGCTTCCCCTTCCTTCCAGGAACTCCTACCTGAAGTCACCCTGCCTCCAGGAGAAGGACGCCTTGCTTCCTATTGCAACTAAAGCACAGTTTTTCCTATAGCACTGCAAGCTTTTGAATAGGCACGAGCCCAGAGGCCTAGCTAGGGCGTTCCTTGGTTGAGGCAGTTCACTAGATGCAGAACACCCTGCCACGAGAATTTGATTCAGGGAAGGAAGCAGTGTGTAATCTGTGTCTCTTTTGAGTTGTGTGAAACCACAGGGATGTATGCTGTTTGTGCCTAGGGAAATGTGGGCATGTTGGTAGTAGACTTGCTTATCCATTTTGAAAGCTCCATTCATGCTGCCTTGAAGCTCCCTGAATTCTCTGCTGTTGACAGGACCCTGGCTATTGTAGGCATTGGTCTGGGAAGAAAATGAGTTTTCTCTGGCTACACAGGGTGCTTCATTATCCGGGGTGGGACTCATCTTGCCATGCTCTAGAGCTAAAGGGAATCTCAACGTGAGTCCTTGCCTCGAGGTAAGGCCCTGAGTAGCCAGACAGAAAGGGAGGCATGCAGCTCTTTCCATGAGCTCTTAGTCGCTGTTCTGCTTTATTTTAAAGGAAGTACACTTTTCAGCACTCCTAGGCCCCTCGGGTGAGCATCCTTTTCGTTCCAAGATCACTGAGATCCTCCACACTCCTGTAGGCCTGCTGAGCAACAACGTGGCCCATATGTCCCTCGGAGTTCCTCTGTGCCTGCTGAGTCATGGGCAACACACTGCAGTCCTTCTTAGGAGATCTTGATCGAACAGCACTCGCACAGGTTGACGAGCTCCGTTTTGGCAAGTTCCAACTTGCTGTGGAAATCGCGCACACATTCCCTAGTCTGAGCTGCATTGAGGAAAACACTAGGCTTCGCCTTCCTTCCAGGACCTCCTACCTGAAGTCACCCTGCCTCCAGGAGAAAATCGGCTTGCGTTCGTATTGCAACTAAAGCAGAGTTTTTCCTCTAGCACTGCAGGCTTTTGAAGAGGCACCGGCCCCGAGGCCTAACTAGGGCGTTCCTTGGTTGAGGCCGTGCACTAGATGCAGAACGCCGTGCCTCGAGAAGTTGCTTCAGGGAAGGAACTAGTGGGTACGCTGTGTCTCTTTTGTCTTGTGAGAAACGAGAGTTTTGGATGCTGCCTGTGCACATGGAAATGGGGTCGTGATGGTACTAGCCTTGCTTTTCTCTTTGGAAACCTCCATTCTTGCTGCCGTGAAGCTCCCTGAAATTCTCTGCTGTTGACCGCCCCGTGACCACTGTAGGCATGGGTGTGGGAAGAAAATGAGTTTTCTCTGGCTACACACGGAGCTTCACTGGCCGGGGTGGGGCTCACCTTGCCATGCTCTAGAGCCAAAGGGAATCTCCACGTGAGTCCTCGCCTCGAGGTAAGGCCCTGAGTAGCCCTGCAGAAAGGGAGGCATGCAGCTCTTTCCATGAGCTCTTAGTGGAGGTTCTGCTTTATATTAAAGGAAGGACCCTTTTCAGGACTCCTAGGTCTCTCGGGTGAGCATCATTTTGCTTCCAAGATCACTGACTCCCTCCACACCCCTGTGGGCCTGCTGAGCAGCATTGAGTCCCATACGTCCCTCGGAGGCCCTCTGTGTCTGCCGAGTCTCGGGCAACACACTATACGTTACTTCAGGAGAGCTACATTTCCAGAACCCTCGAACAGCATCAGAATCACATTTCTAGGCAGTCCAACATGCCCTGGAAGTCTTCGACATTGCCCTCGTCTGAGCTGCTCTGAGGAAACACTCTGCTTAGAATTGATCGAGGACCTCGTTCCTGAAGTCACTCTAGTCAAGGAGAAATACAGCATCCTAACATGCTGTGTCGCTCACAGGGCAAGCAACGTGAGAACTTGCCTCGAGGTAAGGCCCTGAAATGCTATGCACAAGCAGAGGCGTGTAGCAGTTTCCATGAGGCCGTAGTCGCTGCTCTGCAGCATTTGAACGCCAGTAGGCTTTTTAGGACACCTAGGTGCCTCGTCTGGTAAACTTATTCCCTGCAAGAACACCGAGTACCCTCAGTCTCACCTGGCCATTCTAAGCACTATCCAGGCCAGGAGCTTTCCGACTCACAGTGTGTATGCCGAGTGAAGGGCTACACAGTGCACTCTTATTGGGACATCTGGATTTAGCCAGCAATCGCACAGATTGACGAGCACCGTTCTAGCAAGTTCCAACATGCCGTGGAAGTCACACTCATTCCCTAGTCTGAGCTGCACAGAGAAAAACACTAGGCTTCTCCTTCCATCCAGGACCTCCTACCTGAAGTCACCCTGCCTCCAGGAGAAAGACGGCTGCGTTCCTATTGCAACTGAAGCACAGTTTCTCCTGTAGCACTGCAGGCTTTTGAATAGGCAAGGGCCCAGAGGCCTAGCTAGGGCTTTCCCTGGTGAGGCCGTTCACTAGAGGTAGAACACCCTGCCTCGAGAAGTTGATTCAGGGAAGCAACCAGTGTGTACTCTGGGTCTCTTTTGACTTGTTAGAAACCACAGAGATGTATGCTGCCTGTGCCCACGGAAATGGGGGTATATGATGGTAATAGCCTTGTTTCCCATTTGGAAACCTCCATTCTTGCTGCCGTGAAGCTCCCTGAAATTCTCTGCTGTGGACAGGCCCCTGGCTATTGTAGGCATTGGTCTGGGGAGAAAATGAGTTTTCTCTGGCTACCCAGTGTGCTTCATACCCAGGGCTGGGACTCATCTTGCCATGCTCTAGAGCTATAAGGAATCTCAACGTCAGTCCTTGCCTCGAGGTAAGGCCCTGAGTAGCCATGCAGAAAGGGAGGCATGCAGCTCTTTCCATGAGCTCTTAGTCGCTGTTCTCCTTTATATTAAAGGAAGTAGCCTTTTCAGCACTCCTAGGACCCTCGGGGCAGCCTCATTTTAGTACCAAGATCACTGAGTACCTCCACACCCCTGTTGGCTTGCTGAGCACCAGCGAGGCCCTTAGGTCCCTCGGAGGTCCTCTGTGTCTGCTGAGTCATGGGCAACACACTGCACTCTTTCTTGGGATATCTTGGTTTCACAGCACTCGCACAGGTTCACGAGCACCGTTCTGGCAAGTTCCGACTTGCTGTGGAAGTCGCACACATTCCCTAGTCTGAGCTGCACTGAGAAAAACACTAGGCTTCCCCTTCCTTCCAGGAACTCCTACCTGAAGTCACCCTGCCTCCAGGAGAACGACGCCTTGCTTCCTATTGCAACTAAAGCACAGTTCTTCCTATAGCACTGCAAGGTTTTGAATAGGCACGAGCCCAGAGGCCTAGCTAGGGCGTTCCTTGGTTGAGGCAGTTCACTAGATGCAGAACACCCTGCCACGAGAATTTGATTCAGGGAAGGAAGCAGTGTGTAATCTGTGTCTCTTTTGAGTTGTGTGAAACCACAGGGATGTATGCTGTTTGTGCCTAGGGAAATGTGGGCATGTTGGTAGTAGACTTGCTTATCCATTTTGAAAGCTCCATTCATGCTGCCTTGAAGCTCCCTGAATTCTCTGCTGTTGACAGGACCCTGGCTATTGTAGGCATTGGTCTGGGAAGAAAATGAGTTTTCTCTGGCTACACAGGGTGCTTCATTATCCGGGGTGGGACTCATCTTGCCATGCTCTAGAGCTAAAGGGAATCTCAACGTGAGTCCTTGCCTCGAGGTAAGGCCCTGAGTAGCCAGACAGAAAGGGAGGCATGCAGCTCTTTCCATGAGCTCTTAGTCGCTGTTCTGCTTTATTTTAAAGGAAGTACACTTTTCAGCACTCCTAGGCCCCTCGGGTGAGCATCCTTTTCGTTCCAAGATCACTGAGATCCTCCACACTCCTGTAGGCCTGCTGAGCAACAACGTGGCCCATATGTCCCTCGGAGTTCCTCTGTGCCTGCTGAGTCATGGGCAACACACTGCAGTCTTTCTTAGGAGATCTTGATCGAACAGCACTCGCACAGGTTGACGAGCTCCGTTTTGGCAAGTTCCAACTTGCTGTGCAAATCGCGCACACATTCCCTAGTCTGAGCTGCATTGAGGAAAACACTAGGCTTCGCCTTCCTTCCAGGACCTCCTACCTGAAGTCACCCTGCCTCCAGGAGAAAATCGGCTTGCGTTCGTATTGCAACTAAAGCAGAGTTTTTCCTCTAGCACTGCAGGCTTTTGAAGAGGCACCGGCCCCGAGGCCTAACTAGGGCGTTCCTTGGTTGAGGCCGTGCACTAGATGCAGAACGCCGTGCCTCGAGAAGTTGCTTCAGGGAAGGAACTAGTGGGTACGCTGTGTCTCTTTTGTCTTGTGAGAAACCAGAGTTTTGGATGCTGCCTGTGCACATGGAAATGGGGTCGTGATGGTACTAGCCTTGCTTTTCTCTTTGGAAACCTCCATTCTTGCTGCCGTGAAGCTCCCTGAAATTCTCTGCTGTTGACCGCCCCGTGACCACTGTAGGCATGGGTGTGGGAAGAAAATGAGTTTTCTCTGGCTACACACGGAGCTTCACTGGCCGGGGTGTGGCTCACCTTGCCATGCTCTAGAGCCAAAGGGAATCTCCACGTGAGTCCTCGCCTCGAGGTAAGGCCCTGAGTAGCCCTGCAGAAAGGGAGGCATGCAGCTCTTTCCATGAGCTCTTAGTGGAGGTTCCGCTTTATATTAAAGGAAGGACCCTTTTCAGGACTCCTAGGCCCCTCGGGTGAGCATCATTTTGCTTCCAAGATCACTGACTCCCTCCACACCCCTGTGGGCCTGCTGAGCAGCATTGAGTCCCATACGTCCCTCGGAGGCCCTCTGTGTCTGCCGAGTCTCGGGCAACACACTATACGTTACTTCAGGAGAGCTACATTTCCAGAACCCTCGAACAGCATCAGAACCACATTTCTAGGCAGTCCAACATGCCCTGGAAGTCTTCGACATTGCCCTCGTCTGAGCTGCTCTGAGGAAACACTCTGCTTAGAATTGATCGAGGACCTCGTTCCTGAAGTCACTCTAGTCAAGGAGAAATACAGCATCCTAACATGCTGTGTCGCTCACAGGGCAAGCAACGTGAGAACTTGCCCCGAGGTAAGGCCCTGAAATGCTATGCACAAGCAGAGGCGTGTAGCAGTTTCCATGAGGCCGTAGTCGCTGCTCTGCAGCATTTGAACGCCAGTAGGCTTTTTAGGACACCTAGGTGCCTCGTCTGGTAAACTTATTCCCTGCAAGAACACCGAGTACCCTCAGTCTCACCTGGCCATTCTAAGCACTATCCAGGCCAGGAGCTTTCCGACTCACAGTGTGTATGCCGAGTGAAGGGCTACACAGTGCACTCTTATTGGGACATCTGGATTTAGCCAGCAATCGCACAGATTGACGAGCACCGTTCTAGCAAGTTCCAACATGCCGTGGAAGTCACACTCATTCCCTAGTCTGAGCTGCACAGAGAAAAACACTAGGCTTCTCCTTCCATCCAGGACCTCCTACCTGAAGTCACCCTGCCTCCCGGAGAAAGACGGTTGCGTTCCTATTGCAACTGAAGCACAGTTTCTCCTGTAGCACTGCAGGCTTTTGAATAGGCAAGGGCCCAGAGGCCTAGCTAGGGCTTTCCCTGGTGAGGCCGTTCACTAGAGGTAGAACACCCTGCCTCGAGAAGTTGATTCAGGGAAGCAACCAGTGTGTACTCTGGGTCTCTTTTGACTTGTTAGAAACCACAGAGATGTATGCTGCCTGTGCCCACGGAAATGGGGGTATATGATGGTAATAGCCTTGTTTCCCATTTGGAAACCTCCATTCTTGCTGCCGTGAAGCTCCCTGAAATTTTCTCTGCTGTGGACAGGCCCCTGGCTATTGTAGGCATTGGTCTGGGGAGAAAATGAGTTTTCTCTGGCTACCCAGTGTGCTTCATACCCAGGGCTGGGACTCATCTTGCCATGCTCTAGAGCTATAAGGAATCTCAACGTCAGTCCTTGCCTCGAGGTAAGGCCCTGAGTAGCCATGCAGAAAGGGAGGCATGCAGCTCTTTCCATGAGCTCTTAGTCGCTGTTCTCCTTTATATTAAAGGAAGTAGCCTTTTCAGCACTCCTAGGACCCTCGGGGCAGCCTCATTTTAGTACCAAGATCACTGAGTACCTCCACACCCCTGTTGGCTTGCTGAGCACCAGCGAGGCCCTTAGGTCCCTCGGAGGTCCTCTGTGTCTGCTGAGTCATGGGCAACACACTGCACTCTTTCTTGGGATATCTTGGTTTCACAGCACTCGCACAGGTTCACGAGCACCGTTCTGGCAAGTTCCGACTTGCTGTGGAAGTCGCACACATTCCCTAGTCTGAGCTGCACTGAGAAAAACACTAGGCTTCCCCTTCCTTCCAGGAACTCCTACCTGAAGTCACCCTGCCTCCAGGAGAACGACGCCTTGCTTCCTATTGCAACTAAAGCACAGTTTTTCCTATAGCACTGCAAGCTTTTGAATAGGCACGAGCCCAGAGGCCTAGCTAGGGCGTTCCTTGGTTGAGGCAGTTCACTAGATGCAGAACACCCTGCCACGAGAATTTGATTCAGGGAAGGAAGCAGTGTGTAATCTGTGTCTCTTTTGAGTTGTGTGAAACCACAGGGATGTATGTTGTTTGTGCCTAGGGAAATGTGGGCATGTTGGTAGTAGACTTGCTTATCCATTTTGAAAGCTCCATTCATGCTGCCTTGAAGCTCCCTGAATTCTCTGCTGTTGACAGGACCCTGGCTATTGTAGGCATTGGTCTGGGAAGAAAATGAGTTTTCTCTGGCTACACAGGGTGCTTCATTATCCGGGGTGGGACTCATCTTGCCATGCTCTAGAGCTAAAGGGAATCTCAACGTGAGTCCTTGCCTCGAGGTAAGGCCCTGAGTAGCCAGACAGAAAGGGAGGCATGCAGCTCTTTCCATGAGCTCTTAGTCGCTGTTCTGCTTTATTTTAAAGGAAGTACACTTTTCAGCACTCCTAGGCCCCTCGGGTGAGCATCCTTTTCGTTCCAAGATCACTGAGATCCTCCACACTCCTGTAGGCCTGCTGAGCAACAACGTGGCCCATATGTCCCTCGGAGTTCCTCTGTGCCTGCTGAGTCATGGGCAACACACTGCAGTCCTTCTTAGGAGATCTTGATCGAACAGCACTCGCACAGGTTGACGAGCTCCGTTTTGGCAAGTTCCAACTTGCTGTGCAAATCGCGCACACATTCCCTAGTCTGAGCTGCATTGAGGAAAACACTAGGCTTCGCCTTCCTTCCAGGACCTCCTACCTGAAGTCACCCTGCCTCCAGGAGAAAATCGGCTTGCGTTCGTATTGCAACTAAAGCAGAGTTTTTCCTCTAGCACTGCAGGCTTTTGAAGAGGCACCGGCCCCGAGGCCTAACTAGGGCGTTCCTTGGTTGAGGCCGTGCACTAGATGCAGAACGCCGTGCCTCGAGACGTTGCTTCAGGGAAGGAACTAGTGGGTACGCTGTGTCTCTTTTGTCTTGTGAGAAACCAGAGTTGTGGATGCTGCCTGTGCACATGGAAATGGGGTCGTGATGGTACTAGCCTTGCTTTTCTCTTTGGAAACCTCCATTCTTGCTGCCGTGAAGCTCCCTGAAATTCTCTGCTGTTGACCGCCCCGTGACCACTGTAGCCATGGGTCTGGGAAGAAAATGAGTTTTCTCTGGCTACACACGGAGCTTCACTGGCCGGGGTGGGGCTCACCTTGCCATGCTCTAGAGCCAAAGGAAATCTCCACGTGAGTCCTCGCCTCGAGGTAAGGCCCTGAGTAGCCCTGCAGAAAGGGAGGCATGCAGCTCTTTCCATGAGCTCTTAGTGGAGGTTCTGCTTTATATTAAAGGAAGGACCCTTTTCAGGACTCCTAGGTCTCTCGGGTGAGCATCATTTTGCTTCCAAGATCACTGACTCCCTCCACACCCCTGTGGGCCTGCTGAGCAGCATTGAGTCCCATACGTCCCTCGGAGGCCCTCTGTGTCTGCCGAGTCTCGGGCAACACACTATACGTTACTTCAGGAGAGCTACATTTCCAGAACCCTCGAACAGCATCAGAACCACATTTCTAGGCAGTCCAACATGCCCTGGAAGTCTTCGACATTTCCCTCGTCTGAGCTGCTCTGAGGAAACACTCTGCTTAGAATTGATCGAGGACCTCGTTCCTGAAGTCACTCTAGTCAAGGAGAAATACAGCATCCTAACATGCTGTGTCGCTCACAGGGCAAGCAACGTGAGAACTTGCCCCGAGGTAAGGCCCTGAAATGCTATGCACAAGCAGAGGCGTGTAGCAGTTTCCATGAGGCCGTAGTCGCTGCTCTGCAGCATTTGAACGCCAGTAGGCTTTTTAGGACACCTAGGTGCCTCGTCTGGTAAACTTATTCCCTGCAAGAACACCGAGTACCCTCAGTCTCACCTGGCCATTCTAAGCACTATCCAGGCCAGGAGCTTTCCGACTCACAGTGTGTATGCCGAGTGAAGGGCTACACAGTGCACTATTATTGGGACATCTGGATTTAGCCAGCAATCGCACAGATTGACGAGCACCGTTCTAGCAAGTTCCAACATGCCGTGGAAGTCACACTCATTCCCTAGTCTGAGCTGCACAGAGAAAAACACTAGGCTTCTCCTTCCATCCAGGACCTCCTACCTGAAGTCACCCTGCCTCCCGGAGAAAGACGGCTGCGTTCCTATTGCAACTGAAGCACAGTTTCTCCTGTAGCACTGCAGGCTTTTGAATAGGCAAGGGCCCAGAGGCCTAGCTAGGGCTTTCCCTGGTGAGGCCGTTCACTAGAGGTAGAACACCCTGCCTCGAGAAGTTGATTCAGGGAAGCAACCAGTGTGTACTCTGGGTCTCTTTTGACTTGTTAGAAACCACAGAGATGTATGCTGCCTGTGCCCACGGAAATGGGGGTATATGATGGTAATAGCCTTGTTTCCCATTTGGAAACCTCCATTCTTGCTGCCGTGAAGCTCCCTGAAATTCTCTGCTGTGGACAGGCCCCTGGCTATTGTAGGCATTGGTCTGGGGAGAAAATGAGTTTTCTCTGGCTACCCAGTGTGCTTCATACCCAGGGCTGGGACTCATCTTGCCATGCTCTAGAGCTATAAGGAATCTCAACGTCAGTCCTTGCCTCGAGGTAAGGCCCTGAGTAGCCATGCAGAAAGGGAGGCATGCAGCTCTTTCCATGAGCTCTTAGTCGCTGTTCTCCTTTATATTAAAGGAAGTAGCCTTTTCAGCACTCCTAGGACCCTCGGGGCAGCCTCATTTTAGTACCAAGATCACTGAGTACCTCCACAGCCCTGTTGGCTTGCTGAGCAACAACGAGGCCCTTAGGTCCCTCGGAGGTCCTCTGTGTCTGCTGAGTCATGGGCAACACACTGCACTCTTTCTTGGGATATCTTGGTTTCACAGCACTCGCACAGGTTCACGAGCACCGTTCTGGCAAGTTCCGACTTGCTGTGGAAGTCGCACACATTCCCTAGTCTGAGCTGCACTGAGAAAAACACTAGGCTTCCCCTTCCTTCCAGGAACTCCTACCTGAAGTCACCCTGCCTCCAGGAGAACGACGCCTTGCTTCCTATTGCAACTAAAGCACAGTTCTTCCTATAGCACTGCAAGCTTTTGAATAGGCACGAGCCCAGAGGCCTAGCTAGGGCGTTCCTTGGTTGAGGCAGTTCACTAGATGCAGAACACCCTGCCACGAGAATTTGATTCAGGGAAGGAAGCAGTGTGTAATCTGTGTCTCTTTTGAGTTGTGTGAAACCACAGGGATGTATGCTGTTTGTGCCTAGGGAAATGTGGGCATGTTGGTAGTAGACTTGCTTATCCATTTTGAAAGCTCCATTCATGCTGCCTTGAAGCTCCCTGAATTCTCTGCTGTTGACAGGACCCTGGCTATTGTAGGCATTGGTCTGGGAAGAAAATGAGTTTTCTCTGGCTACACAGGGTGCTTCATTATCCGGGGTGGGACTCATCTTGCCATGCTCTAGAGCTAAAGGGAATCTCAACGTGAGTCCTTGCCTCGAGGTAAGGCCCTGAGTAGCCAGACAGAAAGGGAGGCATGCAGCCCTTTCCATGAGCTCTTAGTCGCTGTTCTGCTTTATTTTAAAGGAAGTACACTTTTCAGCACTCCTAGGCCCCTCGGGTGAGCATCCTTTTCGTTCCAAGATCACTGAGATCCTCCACACTCCTGTAGGCCTGCTGAGCAACAACGTGGCCCATAAGTCCCTCGGAGTTCCTCTGTGCCTGCTGAGTCATGGGCAACACACTGCAGTCCTTCTTAGGAGATCTTGATCGAACAGCACTCGCACAGGTTGACGAGCTCCGTTTTGGCAAATTCCAACTTGCTGTGGAAATCGCGCACACATTCCCTAGTCTGAGCTGCATTGAGGAAAACACTAGGCTTCGCCTTCCTTCCAGGACCTCCTACCTGAAGTCACCCTGCCTCCAGGAGAAAATCGGCTTGCGTTCGTATTGCAACTAAAGCAGAGTTTTTCCTCTAGCACTGCAGGCTTTTGAAGAGGCACCGGCCCCGAGGCCTAACTAGGGCGTTCCTTGGTTGAGGCCGTGCACTAGATGCAGAACGCCGTGCCTCGAGAAGTTGCTTCAGGGAAGGAACTAGTGGGTACGCTGTGTCTCTTTTGTCTTGTGAGAAACCAGAGTTTTGGATGCTGCCTGTGCACATGGAAATGGGGTCGTGATGGTACTAGCCTTGCTTTTCTCTTTGGAAACCTCCATTCTTGCTGCCGTGAAGCTCCCTGAAATTCTCTGCTGTTGACCGCCCCGTGACCACTGTAGGCATGGGTGTGGGAAGAAAATGAGTTTTCTCTGGCTACACACGGAGCTTCACTGGCCGGGGTGGGGCTCACCTTGCCATGCTCTAGAGCCAAAGGGAATCTCCACGTGAGTCCTCGCCTCGAGGTAAGGCCCTGAGTAGCCCTGCAGAAAGGGAGGCATGCAGCTCTTTCCATGAGCTCTTAGTGGAGGTTCCGCTTTATATTAAAGGAAGGACCCTTTTCAGGACTCCTAGGTCTCTCGGGTGAGCATCATTTTGCTTCCAAGATCACTGACTCCCTCCACACCCCTGTGGGCCTGCTGAGCAGCATTGAGTCCCATACGTCCCTCGGAGGCCCTCTGTGTCTGCCGAGTCTCGGGCAACACACTATACGTTACTTCAGGAGAGCTACATTTCCAGAACCCTCGAACAGCATCAGAACCACATTTCTAGGCAGTCCAACATGCCCTGGAAGTCTTCGACATTGCCCTCGTCTGAGCTGCTCTGAGGAAACACTCTGCTTAGAATTGATCGAGGACCTCGTTCCTGAAGTCACTCTAGTCAAGGAGAAATACAGCATCCTAACATGCTGTGTCGCTCACAGGGCAAGCAACGTGAGAACTTGCCTCGAGGTAAGGCCCTGAAATGCTATGCACAAGCAGAGGCGTGTAGCAGTTTCCATGAGGCCGTAGTCGCTGCTCTGCAGCATTTGAACGCCAGTAGGCTTTTTAGGACACCTAGGTGCCTCGTCTGGTAAACTTATTCCCTGCAAGAACACCGAGTACCCTCAGTCTCACCTGGCCATTCTAAGCACTATCCAGGCCAGGAGCTTTCCGACTCACAGTGTGTATGCCGAGTGAAGGGCTACACAGTGCACTCTTATTGGGACATCTGGATTTAGCCAGCAATCGCACAGATTGACGAGCACCGTTCTAGCAAGTTCCAACATGCCGTGGAAGTCACACTCATTCCCTAGTCTGAGCTGCACAGAGAAAAACACTAGGCTTCTCCTTCCATCCAGGACCTCCTACCTGAAGTCACCCTGCCTCCAGGAGAAAGACGGCTGCGTTCCTATTGCAACTGAAGGACAGTTTCTCCTGTAGCACTGCAGGCTTTTGAATAGGCAAGGGCCCAGAGGCCTAGCTAGGGCTTTCCCTGGTGAGGCCGTTCACTAGAGGTAGAACACCCTGCCTCGAGAAGTTGATTCAGGGAAGCAACCAGTGTGTACTCTGGGTCTCTTTTGACTTGTTAGAAACCACAGAGATGTATGCTGCCTGTGCCCACGGAAATGGGGGTATATGATGGTAATAGCCTTGTTTCCCATTTGGAAACCTCCATTCTTGCTGCCGTGAAGCTCCCTGAAATTCTCTGCTGTGGACAGGCCCCTGGCTATTGTAGGCATTGGTCTGGGGAGAAAATGAGTTTTCTCTGGCTACCCAGTGTGCTTCATACCCAGGGCTGGGACTCATCTTGCCATGCTCTAGAGCTATAAGGAATCTCAACGTCAGTCCTTGCCTCGAGGTAAGGCCCTGAGTAGCCATGCAGAAAGGGAGGCATGCAGCTCTTTCCATGAGCTCTTAGTCGCTGTTCTCCTTTATATTAAAGGAAGTAGCCTTTTCAGCACTCCTAGGACCCTCGGGGCAGCCTCATTTTAGTACCAAGATCACTGAGTACCTCCACACCCCTGTTGGCTTGCTGAGCACCAGCGAGGCCCTTAGGTCCCTCGGAGGTCCTCTGTGTCTGCTGAGTCATGGGCAACACACTGCACTCTTTCTTGGGATATCTTGGTTTCACAGCACTCGCACAGGTTCACGAGCACCGTTCTGGCAAGTTCCGACTTGCTGTGGAAGTCGCACACATTCCCTAGTCTGAGCTGCACTGAGAAAAACACTAGGCTTCCCCTTCCTTCCAGGAACTCCTACCTGAAGTCACCCTGCCTCCAGGAGAACGACGCCTTGCTTCCTATTGCAACTAAAGCACAGTTCTTCCTATAGCACTGCAAGCTTTTGAATAGGCACGAGCCCAGAGGCCTAGCTAGGGCGTTCCTTGGTTGAGGCAGTTCACTAGATGCAGAACACCCTGCCACGAGAATTTGATTCAGGGAAGGAAGCAGTGTGTAATCTGTGTCTCTTTTGAGTTGTGTGAAACCACAGGGATGTATGCTGTTTGTGCCTAGGGAAATGTGGGCATGTTGGTAGTAGACTTGCTTATCCATTTTGAAAGCTCCATTCATGCTGCCTTGAAGCTCCCTGAATTCTCTGCTGTTGACAGGACCCTGGCTATTGTAGGCATTGGTCTGGGAAGAAAATGAGTTTTCTCTGGCTACACAGGGTGCTTCATTATCCGGGGTGGGACTCATCTTGCCATGCTCTAGAGCTAAAGGGAATCTCAACGTGAGTCCTTGCCTCGAGGTAAGGCCCTGAGTAGCCAGACAGAAAGGGAGGCATGCAGCTCTTTCCATGAGCTCTTAGTCGCTGTTCTGCTTTATTTTAAAGGAAGTACACTTTTCAGCACTCCTAGGCCCCTCGGGTGAGCATCCTTTTCGTTCCAAGATCACTGAGATCCTCCACACTCCTGTAGGCCTGCTGAGCAACAACGTGGCCCATATGTCCCTCGGAGTTCCTCTGTGCCTGCTGAGTCATGGGCAACACACTGCAGTCTTTCTTAGGAGATCTTGATCGAACAGCACTCGCACAGGTTGACGAGCTCCGTTTTGGCAAGTTCCAACTTGCTGTGGAAATCGCGCACACATTCCCTAGTCTGAGCTGCATTGAGGAAAACACTAGGCTTCGCCTTCCTTCCAGGACCTCCTACCTGAAGTCACCCTGCCTCCAGGAGAAAATCGGCTTGCGTTCGTATTGCAACTAAAGCAGAGTTTTTCCTCTAGCACTGCAGGCTTTTGAAGAGGCACCGGCCCCGAGGCCTAACTAGGGCGTTCCTTGGTTGAGGCCGTGCACTAGATGCAGAACGCCGTGCCTCGAGAAGTTGCTTCAGGGAAGGAACTAGTGGGTACGCTGTGTCTCTTTAGTCTTGTGAGAAACCAGAGTTGTGGATGCTGCCTGTGCACATGGAAATGGGGTCGTGATGGTACTAGCCTTGCTTTTCTCTTTGGAAACCTCCATTCTTGCTGCCGTGAAGCTCCCTGAAATTCTCTGCTGTTGACCGCCCCGTGACCACTGTAGGCATGGGTCTGGGAAGAAAATGAGTTTTCTCTGGCTACACACGGAGCTTCACTGGCCGGGGTGGGGCTCACCTTGCCATGCTCTAGAGCCAAAGGGAATCTCCACGTGAGTCCTCGCCTCGAGGTAAGGCCCTGAGTAGCCCTGCAGAAAGGGAGGCATGCAGCTCTTTCCATGAGCTCTTAGTGGAGGTTCCGCTTTATATTAAAGGAAGGACCCTTTTCAGGACTCCTAGGTCTCTCGGGTGAGCATCATTTTGCTTCCAAGATCACTGACTCCCTCCACACCCCTGTGGGCCTGCTGAGCAGCATTGAGTCCCATACGTCCCTCGGAGGCCCTCTGTGTCTGCCGAGTCTCGGGCAACACACTATACGTTACTTCAGGAGAGCTACATTTCCAGAACCCTCGAACAGCATCAGAACCACATTTCTAGGCAGTCCAACATGCCCTGGAAGTCTTCGACATTGCCCTCGTCTGAGCTGCTCTGAGGAAACACTCTGCTTAGAATTGATCGAGGACCTCGTTCCTGAAGTCACTCTAGTCAAGGAGAAATACAGCATCCTAACATGCTGTGTCGCTCACAGGGCAAGCAACGTGAGAACTTGCCTCGAGGTAAGGCCCTGAAATGCTATGCACAAGCAGAGGCGTGTAGCAGTTTCCATGAGGCCGTAGTCGCTGCTCTGCAGCATTTGAACGCCAGTAGGCTTTTTAGGACACCTAGGTGCCTCGTCTGGTAAACTTATTCCCTGCAAGAACACCGAGTACCCTCAGTCTCACCTGGCCATTCTAAGCACTATCCAGGCCAGGAGCTTTCCGACTCACAGTGTGTATGCCGAGTGAAGGGCTACACAGTGCACTCTTATTGGGACATCTGGATTTAGCCAGCAATCGCACAGATTGACGAGCACCGTTCTAGCAAGTTCCAACATGCCGTGGAAGTCACACTCATTCCCTAGTCTGAGCTGCACAGAGAAAAACACTAGGCTTCTCCTTCCATCCAGGACCTCCTACCTGAAGTCACCCTGCCTCCAGGAGAAAGACGGCTGCGTTCCTATTGCAACTGAAGGACAGTTTCTCCTGTAGCACTGCAGGCTTTTGAATAGGCAAGGGCCCAGAGGCCTAGCTAGGGCTTTCCCTGGTGAGGCCGTTCACTAGAGGTAGAACACCCTGCCTCGAGAAGTTGATTCAGGGAAGCAACCAGTGTGTACTCTGGGTCTCTTTTGACTTGTTAGAAACCACAGAGATGTATGCTGCCTGTGCCCACGGAAATGGGGGTATATGATGGTAATAGCCTTGTTTCCCATTTGGAAACCTCCATTCTTGCTGCCGTGAAGCTCCCTGAAATTCTCTGCTGTGGACAGGCCCCTGGCTATTGTAGGCATTGGTCTGGGGAGAAAATGAGTTTTCTCTGGCTACCCAGTGTGCTTCATACCCAGGGCTGGGACTCATCTTGCCATGCTCTAGAGCTATAAGGAATCTCAACGTCAGTCCTTGCCTCGAGGTAAGGCCCTGAGTAGCCATGCAGAAAGGGAGGCATGCAGCTCTTTCCATGAGCTCTTAGTCGCTGTTCTCCTTTATATTAAAGGAAGTAGCCTTTTCAGCACTCCTAGGACCCTCGGGGCAGCCTCATTTTAGTACCAAGATCACTGAGTACCTCCACACCCCTGTTGGCTTGCTGAGCACCAGCGAGGCCCTTAGGTCCCTCGGAGGTCCTCTGTGTCTGCTGAGTCATGGGCAACACACTGCACTCTTTCTTGGGATATCTTGGTTTCACAGCACTCGCACAGGTTCACGAGCACCGTTCTGGCAAGTTCCGACTTGCTGTGGAAGTCGCACACATTCCCTAGTCTGAGCTGCACTGAGAAAAACACTAGGCTTCCCCTTCCTTCCAGGAACTCCTACCTGAAGTCACCCTGCCTCCAGGAGAACGACGCCTTGCTTCCTATTGCAACTAAAGCACAGTTCTTCCTATAGCACTGCAAGCTTTTGAATAGGCACGAGCCCAGAGGCCTAGCTAGGGCGTTCCTTGGTTGAGGCAGTTCACTAGATGCAGAACACCCTGCCACGAGAATTTGATTCAGGGAAGGAAGCAGTGTGTAATCTGTGTCTCTTTTGAGTTGTGTGAAACCACAGGGATGTATGCTGTTTGTGCCTAGGGAAATGTGGGCATGTTGGTAGTAGACTTGCTTATCCATTTTGAAAGCTCCATTCATGCTGCCTTGAAGCTCCCTGAATTCTCTGCTGTTGACAGGACCCTGGCTATTGTAGGCATTGGTCTGGGAAGAAAATGAGTTTTCTCTGGCTACACAGGGTGCTTCATTATCCGGGGTGGGACTCATCTTGCCATGCTCTAGAGCTAAAGGGAATCTCAACGTGAGTCCTTGCCTCGAGGTAAGGCCCTGAGTAGCCAGACAGAAAGGGAGGCATGCAGCTCTTTCCATGAGCTCTTAGTCGCTGTTCTGCTTTATTTTAAAGGAAGTACACTTTTCAGCACTCCTAGGCCCCTCGGGTGAGCATCCTTTTCGTTCCAAGATCACTGAGATCCTCCACACTCCTGTAGGCCTGCTGAGCAACAACGTGGCCCATATGTCCCTCGGAGTTCCTCTGTGCCTGCTGAGTCATGGGCAACACACTGCAGTCTTTCTTAGGAGATCTTGATCGAACAGCACTCGCACAGGTTGACGAGCTCCGTTTTGGCAAGTTCCAACTTGCTGTGGAAATCGCGCACACATTCCCTAGTCTGAGCTGCATTGAGGAAAACACTAGGCTTCGCCTTCCTTCCAGGACCTCCTACCTGAAGTCACCCTGCCTCCAGGAGAAAATCGGCTTGCGTTCGTATTGCAACTAAAGCAGAGTTTTTCCTCTAGCACTGCAGGCTTTTGAAGAGGCACCGGCCCCGAGGCCTAACTAGGGCGTTCCTTGGTTGAGGCCGTGCACTAGATGCAGAACGCCGTGCCTCGAGAAGTTGCTTCAGGGAAGGAACTAGTGGGTACGCTGTGTCTCTTTAGTCTTGTGAGAAACCAGAGTTGTGGATGCTGCCTGTGCACATGGAAATGGGGTCGTGATGGTACTAGCCTTGCTTTTCTCTTTGGAAACCTCCATTCTTGCTGCCGTGAAGCTCCCTGAAATTCTCTGCTGTTGACCGCCCCGTGACCACTGTAGGCATGGGTCTGGGAAGAAAATGAGTTTTCTCTGGCTACACACGGAGCTTCACTGGCCGGGGTGGGGCTCACCTTGCCATGCTCTAGAGCCAAAGGGAATCTCCACGTGAGTCCTCGCCTCGAGGTAAGGCCCTGAGTAGCCCTGCAGAAAGGGAGGCATGCAGCTCTTTCCATGAGCTCTTAGTGGAGGTTCCGCTTTATATTAAAGGAAGGACCCTTTTCAGGACTCCTAGGCCCCTCGGGTGAGCATCATTTTGCTTCCAAGATCACTGACTCCCTCCACACCCCTGTGGGCCTGCTGAGCAGCATTGAGTCCCATACGTCCCTCGGAGGCCCTCTGTGTCTGCCGAGTCTCGGGCAACACACTATACGTTACTTCAGGAGAGCTACATTTCCAGAACTCTCGAACAGCATCAGAACCACATTTCTAGGCAGTCCAACATGCCCTGGAAGTCTTCGACATTGCCCTCGTCTGAGCTGCTCTGAGGAAACACTCTGCTTAGAATTGATCGAGGACCTCGTTCCTGAAGTCACTCTAGTCAAGGAGAAATACAGCATCCTAACATGCTGTGTCGCTCACAGGGCAAGCAACGTGAGAACTTGCCTCGAAGTAAGGCCCTGAAATGCTATGCACAAGCAGAGGCGTGTAGCAGTTTCCATGAGGCCGTAGTCGCTGCTCTGCAGCATTTGAACGCCAGTAGGCTTTTTAGGACACCTAGGTGCCTCGTCTGGTAAACTTATTCCCTGCAAGAACACCGAGTACCTTCAGTCTCACCTGGCCATTCTAAGCACTATCCAGGCCAGGAGCTTTCCGACTCACAGTGTGTATGCCGAGTGAAGGGCTACACAGTGCACTCTTATTGGGACATCTGGATTTAGCCAGCAATCGCACAGATTGACGAGCACCGTTCTAGCAAGTTCCAACATGCCGTGGAAGTCACACTCATTCCCTAGTCTGAGCTGCACAGAGAAAAACACTAGGCTTCTCCTTCCATCCAGGACCTCCTACCTGAAGTCACCCTGCCTCCCGGAGAAAGACGGCTGCGTTCCTATTGCAACTGAAGCACAGTTTCTCCTGTAGCACTGCAGGCTTTTGAATAGGCAAGGGCCCAGAGGCCTAGCTAGGGCTTTCCCTGGTGAGGCCGTTCACTAGAGGTAGAACACCCTGCCTCGAGAAGTTGATTCAGGGAAGCAACCAGTGTGTACTCTGGGTCTCTTTTGACTTGTTAGAAACCACAGAGATGTATGCTGCCTGTGCCCACGGAAATGGGGGTATATGATGGTAATAGCCTTGTTTCCCATTTGGAAACCTCCATTCTTGCTGCCGTGAAGCTCCCTGAAATTTTCTCTGCTGTGGACAGGCCCCTGGCTATTGTAGGCATTGGTCTGGGTAGAAAATGAGTTTTCTCTGGCTACCCAGTGTGCTTCATACCCAGGGCTGGGACTCATCTTGCCATGCTCTAGAGCTATAAGGAATCTCAACGTCAGTCCTTGCCTCGAGGTAAGGCCCTGAGTAGCCATGCAGAAAGGGAGGCATGCAGCTCTTTCCATGAGCTCTTAGTCGCTGTTCTCCTTTATATTAAAGGAAGTAGCCTTTTCAGCACTCCTAGGACCCTCGGGGCAGCCTCATTTTAGTACCAAGATCACTGAGTACCTCCACAGCCCTGTTGGCTTGCTGAGCACCAACGAGGCCCTTAGGTCCCTCGGAGGTCCTCTGTGTCTGCTGAGTCATGGGCAACACACTGCACTCTTTCTTGGGATATCTTGGTTTCACAGCACTCGCACAGGTTCACGAGCACCGTTCTGGCAAGTTCCGACTTGCTGTGGAAGTCGCACACATTCCCTAGTCTGAGCTGCACTGAGAAAAACACTAGGCTTCCCCTTCCTTCCAGGAACTCCTACCTGAAGTCACCCTGCCTCCAGGAGAACGACGCCTTGCTTCCTATTGCAACTAAAGCACAGTTCTTCCTATAGCACTGCAAGCTTTTGAATAGGCACGAGCCCAGAGGCCTAGCTAGGGCGTTCCTTGGTTGAGGCAGTTCACTAGATGCAGAACACCCTGCCACGAGAATTTGATTCAGGGAAGGAAGCAGTGTGTAATCTGTGTCTCTTTTGAGTTGTGTGAAACCACAGGGATGTATGCTGTTTGTGCCTAGGGAAATGTGGGCATGTTGGTAGTAGACTTGCTTATCCATTTTGAAAGCTCCATTCATGCTGCCTTGAAGCTCCCTGAATTCTCTGCTGTTGACAGGACCCTGGCTATTGTAGGCATTGGTCTGGGAAGAAAATGAGTTTTCTCTGGCTACACAGGGTGCTTCATTATCCGGGGTGGGACTCATCTTGCCATGCTCTAGAGCTAAAGGGAATCTCAACGTGAGTCCTTGCCTCGAGGTAAGGCCCTGAGTAGCCAGACAGAAAGGGAGGCATGCAGCTCTTTCCATGAGCTCTTAGTCGCTGTTCTGCTTTATTTTAAAGGAAGTACACTTTTCAGCACTCCTAGGCCCCTCGGGTGAGCATCCTTTTCGTTCCAAGATCACTGAGATCCTCCACACTCCTGTAGGCCTGCTGAGCAACAACGTGGCCCATATTTCCCTCGGAGTTCCTCTGTGCCTGCTGAGTCATGGGCAACACACTGCAGTCTTTCTTAGGAGATCTTGATCGAACAGCACTCGCACAGGTTGACGAGCTCCGTTTTGGCAAGTTCCAACTTGCTGTGGAAATCGCGCACACATTCCCTAGTCTGAGCTGCATTGAGGAAAACACTAGGCTTCGCCTTCCTTCCAGGACCTCCTACCTGAAGTCACCCTGCCTCCAGGAGAAAATCGGCTTGCGTTCGTATTGCAACTAAAGCAGAGTTTTTCCTCTAGCACTGCAGGCTTTTGAAGAGGCACCGGCCCCGAGGCCTAACTAGGGCGTTCCTTGGTTGAGGCCGTGCACTAGATGCAGAACGCCGTGCCTCGAGAAGTTGCTTCAGGGAAGGAACTAGTGGGTACGCTGTGTCTCTTTAGTCTTGTGAGAAACCAGAGTTGTGGATGCTGCCTGTGCACATGGAAATGGGGTCGTGATGGTACTAGCCTTGCTTTTCTCTTTGGAAACCTCCATTCTTGCTGCCGTGAAGCTCCCTGAAATTCTCTGCTGTTGACCGCCCCGTGACCACTGTAGGCATGGGTGTGGGAAGAAAATGAGTTTTCTCTGGCTACACACGGAGCTTCACTGGCCGGGGTGGGGCTCACCTTGCCATGCTCTAGAGCCAAAGGGAATCTCCACGTGAGTCCTCGCCTCGAGGTAAGGCCCTGAGTAGCCCTGCAGAAAGGGAGGCATGCAGGTCTTTCCATGAGCTCTTAGTGGAGGTTCCGCTTTATATTAAAGGAAGGACCCTTTTCAGGACTCCTAGGCCCCTCGGGTGAGCATCATTTTGCTTCCAAGATCACTGACTCCCTCCACACCCCTGTGGGCCTGCTGAGCAGCATTGAGTCCCATACGTCCCTCGGAGGCCCTCTGTGTCTGCCGAGTCTCGGGCAACACACTATACGTTACTTCAGGAGAGCTACATTTCCAGAACTCTCGAACAGCATCAGAACCACATTTCTAGGCAGTCCAACATGCCCTGGAAGTCTTCGACATTGCCCTCGTCTGAGCTGCTCTGAGGAAACACTCTGCTTAGAATTGATCGAGGACCTCGTTCCTGAAGTCACTCTAGTCAAGGAGAAATACAGCATCCTAACATGCTGTGTCGCTCACAGGGCAAGCAACGTGAGAACTTGCCTCGAAGTAAGGCCCTGAAATGCTATGCACAAGCAGAGGCGTGTAGCAGTTTCCATGAGGCCGTAGTCGCTGCTCTGCAGCATTTGAACGCCAGTAGGCTTTTTAGGACACCTAGGTGCCTCGTCTGGTAAACTTATTCCCTGCAAGAACACCGAGTACCTTCAGTCTCACCTGGCCATTCTAAGCACTATCCAGGCCAGGAGCTTTCCGACTCACAGTGTGTATGCCGAGTGAAGGGCTACACAGTGCACTCTTATTGGGACATCTGGATTTAGCCAGCAATCGCACAGATTGACGAGCACCGTTCTAGCAAGTTCCAACATGCCGTGGAAGTCACACTCATTCCCTAGTCTGAGCTGCACAGAGAAAAACACTAGGCTTCTCCTTCCATCCAGGACCTCCTACCTGAAGTCACCCTGCCTCCCGGAGAAAGACGGCTGCGTTCCTATTGCAACTGAAGCACAGTTTCTCCTGTAGCACTGCAGGCTTTTGAATAGGCAAGGGCCCAGAGGCCTAGCTAGGGCTTTCCCTGGTGAGGCCGTTCACTAGAGGTAGAACACCCTGCCTCGAGAAGTTGATTCAGGGAAGCAACCAGTGTGTACTCTGGGTCTCTTTTGACTTGTTAGAAACCACAGAGATGTATGCTGCCTGTGCCCACGGAAATGGGGGTATATGATGGTAATAGCCTTGTTTCCCATTTGGAAACCTCCATTCTTGCTGCCGTGAAGCTCCCTGAAATTTTCTCTGCTGTGGACAGGCCCCTGGCTATTGTAGGCATTGGTCTGGGTAGAAAATGAGTTTTCTCTGGCTACCCAGTGTGCTTCATACCCAGGGCTGGGACTCATCTTGCCATGCTCTAGAGCTATAAGGAATCTCAACGTCAGTCCTTGCCTCGAGGTAAGGCCCTGAGTAGCCATGCAGAAAGGGAGGCATGCAGCTCTTTCCATGAGCTCTTAGTCGCTGTTCTCCTTTATATTAAAGGAAGTAGCCTTTTCAGCACTCCTAGGACCCTCGGGGCAGCCTCATTTTAGTACCAAGATCACTGAGTACCTCCACAGCCCTGTTGGCTTGCTGAGCACCAACGAGGCCCTTAGGTCCCTCGGAGGTCCTCTGTGTCTGCTGAGTCATGGGCAACACACTGCACTCTTTCTTGGGATATCTTGGTTTCACAGCACTCGCACAGGTTCACGAGCACCGTTCTGGCAAGTTCCGACTTGCTGTGGAAGTCGCACACATTCCCTAGTCTGAGCTGCACTGAGAAAAACACTAGGCTTCCCCTTCCTTCCAGGAACTCCTACCTGAAGTCACCCTGCCTCCAGGAGAACGACGCCTTGCTTCCTATTGCAACTAAAGCACAGTTCTTCCTATAGCACTGCAAGCTTTTGAATAGGCACGAGCCCAGAGGCCTAGCTAGGGCGTTCCTTGGTTGAGGCAGTTCACTAGATGCAGAACACCCTGCCACGAGAATTTGATTCAGGGAAGGAAGCAGTGTGTAATCTGTGTCTCTTTTGAGTTGTGTGAAACCACAGGGATGTATGCTGTTTGTGCCTAGGGAAATGTGGGCATGTTGGTAGTAGACTTGCTTATCCATTTTGAAAGCTCCATTCATGCTGCCTTGAAGCTCCCTGAATTCTCTGCTGTTGACAGGACCCTGGCTATTGTAGGCATTGGTCTGGGAAGAAAATGAGTTTTCTCTGGCTACACAGGGTGCTTCATTATCCGGGGTGGGACTCATCTTGCCATGCTCTAGAGCTAAAGGGAATCTCAACGTGAGTCCTTGCCTCGAGGTAAGGCCCTGAGTAGCCAGACAGAAAGGGAGGCATGCAGCTCTTTCCATGAGCTCTTAGTCGCTGTTCTGCTTTATTTTAAAGGAAGTACACTTTTCAGCACTCCTAGGCCCCTCGGGTGAGCATCCTTTTCGTTCCAAGATCACTGAGATCCTCCACACTCCTGTAGGCCTGCTGAGCAACAACGTGGCCCATATGTCCCTCGGAGTTCCTCTGTGCCTGCTGAGTCATGGGCAACACACTGCAGTCCTTCTTAGGAGATCTTGATCGAACAACACTCGCACAGGTTGACGAGCTCCGTTTTGGCAAGTTCCAACTTGCTGTGGAAATCGCGCACACATTCCCTAGTCTGAGCTGCATTGAGGAAAACACTAGGCTTCGCCTTCCTTCCAGGACCTCCTACCTGAAGTCACCCTGCCTCCAGGAGAAAATCGGCTTGCGTTCGTATTGCAACTAAAGCAGAGTTTTTCCTCTAGCACTGCAGGCTTTTGAAGAGGCACCGGCCCCGAGGCCTCACTAGGGCGTTCCTTGGTTGAGGCCGTGCACTAGATGCAGAACGCCGTGCCTCGAGAAGTTGCTTCAGGGAAGGAACTAGTGGGTACGCTGTGTCTCTTTTGTCTTGTGAGAAACCAGAGTTTTGGATGCTGCCTGTGCACATGGAAATGGGGTCGTGATGGTACTAGCCTTGCTTTTCTCTTTGGAAACCTCCATTCTTGCTGCCGTGAAGCTCCCTGAAATTCTCTGCTGTTGACCGCCCCGTGACCACTGTAGCCATGGGTCTGGGAAGAAAATGAGTTTTCTCTGGCTACACACGGAGCTTCACTGGCCGGGGTGGGGCTCACCTTGCCATGCTCTAGAGCCAAAGGGAATCTCCACGTGAGTCCTCGCCTCGAGGTAAGGCCCTGAGTAGCCCTGCAGAAAGGGAGGCATGCAGCTCTTTCCATGAGCTCTTAGTGGAGGTTCCGCTTTATATTAAAGGAAGGACCCTTTTCAGGACTCCTAGGTCTCTCGGGTGAGCATCATTTTGCTTCCAAGATCACTGACTCCCTCCACACCCCTGTGGGCCTGCTGAGCAGCATTGAGTCCCATACGTCCCTCGGAGGCCCTCTGTGTCTGCCGAGTCTCGGGCAACACACTATACGTTACTTCAGGAGAGCTACATTTCCAGAACCCTCGAACAGCATCAGAACCACATTTCTAGGCAGTCCAACATGCCCTGGAAGTCTTCGACATTGCCCTCGTCTGAGCTGCTCTGAGGAAACACTCTGCTTAGAATTGATCGAGGACCTCGTTCCTGAAGTCACTCTAGTCAAGGAGAAATACAGCATCCTAACATGCTGTGTCGCTCACAGGGCAAGCAACGTGAGAACTTGCCCCGAGTTAAGGCCCTGAAATGCTATGCACAAGCAGAGGCGTGTAGCAGTTTCCATGAGGCCGTAGTCGCTGCTCTGCAGCATTTGAACGCCAGTAGGCTTTTTAGGACACCTAGGTGCCTCGTCTGGTAAACTTATTCCCTGCAAGAACACCGAGTACCCTCAGTCTCACCTGGCCATTCTAAGCACTATCCAGGCCAGGAGCTTTCCGACTCACAGTGTGTATGCCGAGTGAAGGGCTACACAGTGCACTCTTATTGGGACATCTGGATTTAGCCAGCAATCGCACAGATTGACGAGCACCGTTCTAGCAAGTTCCAACATGCCGTGGAAGTCACACTCATTCCCTAGTCTGAGCTGCACAGAGAAAAACACTAGGCTTCTCCTTCCATCCAGGACCTCCTACCTGAAGTCACCCTGCCTCCCGGAGAAAGACGGTTGCGTTCCTATTGCAACTGAAGCACAGTTTCTCCTGTAGCACTGCAGGCTTTTGAATAGGCAAGGGCCCAGAGGCCTAGCTAGGGCTTTCCCTGGTGAGGCCGTTCACTAGAGGTAGAACACCCTGCCTCGAGAAGTTGATTCAGGGAAGCAACCAGTGTGTACTCTGGGTCTCTTTTGACTTGTTAGAAACCACAGAGATGTATGCTGCCTGTGCCCACGGAAATGGGGGTATATGATGGTAATAGCCTTGTTTCCCATTTGGAAACCTCCATTCTTGCTGCCGTGAAGCTCCCTGAAATTTTCTCTGCTGTGGACAGGCCCCTGGCTATTGTAGGCATTGGTCTGGGGAGAAAATGAGTTTTCTCTGGCTACCCAGTGTGCTTCATACCCAGGGCTGGGACTCATCTTGCCATGCTCTAGAGCTATAAGGAATCTCAACGTCAGTCCTTGCCTCGAGGTAAGGCCCTGAGTAGCCATGCAGAAAGGGAGGCATGCAGCTCTTTCCATGAGCTCTTAGTCGCTGTTCTCCTTTATATTAAAGGAAGTAGCCTTTTCAGCACTCCTAGGACCCTCGGGGCAGCCTCATTTTAGTACCAAGATCACTGAGTACCTCCACACCCCTGTTGGCTTGCTGAGCACCAGCGAGGCCCTTAGGTCCCTCGGAGGTCCTCTGTGTCTGCTGAGTCATGGGCAACACACTGCACTCTTTCTTGGGATATCTTGGTTTCACAGCACTCGCACAGGTTCACGAGCACCGTTCTGGCAAGTTCCGACTTGCTGTGGAAGTCGCACACATTCCCTAGTCTGAGCTGCACTGAGAAAAACACTAGGCTTCCCCTTCCTTCCAGGAACTCCTACCTGAAGTCACCCTGCCTCCAGGAGAACGACGCCTTGCTTCCTATTGCAACTAAAGCACAGTTTTTCCTATAGCACTGCAAGCTTTTGAATAGGCACGAGCCCAGAGGCCTAGCTAGGGCGTTCCTTGGTTGAGGCAGTTCACTAGATGCAGAACACCCTGCCACGAGAATTTGATTCAGGGAAGGAAGCAGTGTGTAATCTGTGTCTCTTTTGAGTTGTGTGAAACCACAGGGATGTATGCTGTTTGTGCCTAGGGAAATGTGGGCATGTTGGTAGT
This sequence comes from Eschrichtius robustus, assembly GCF_028021215.1. NCBI lineage: Eukaryota > Metazoa > Chordata > Mammalia > Artiodactyla > Eschrichtiidae > Eschrichtius > Eschrichtius robustus. Next base: position 107,240,438 of record NC_090832.1, on the reverse strand, counting down.
AGACTTGCTTATCCATTTTGAAAGCTCCATTCATGCTGCCTTGAAGCTCCCTGAATTCTCTGCTGTTGACAGGACCCTGGCTATTGTAGGCATTGGTCTGGGAAGAAAATGAGTTTTCTCTGGCTACACAGGGTGCTTCATTATCCGGGGTGGGACTCATCTTGCCATGCTCTAGAGCTAAAGGGAATCTCAACGTGAGTCCTTGCCTCGAGGTAAGGCCCTGAGTAGCCAGACAGAAAGGGAGGCATGCAGCTCTTTCCATGAGCTCTTAGTCGCTGTTCTGCTTTATTTTAAAGGAAGTACACTTTTCAGCACTCCTAGGCCCCTCGGGTGAGCATCCTTTTCGTTCCAAGATCACTGAGATCCTCCACACTCCTGTAGGCCTGCTGAGCAACAACGTGGCCCATAAGTCCCTCGGAGTTCCTCTGTGCCTGCTGAGTCATGGGCAACACACTGCAGTCCTTCTTAGGAGATCTTGATCGAACAGCACTCGCACAGGTTGACGAGCTCCGTTTTGGCAAGTTCCAACTTGCTGTGGAAATCGCGCACACATTCCCTAGTCTGAGCTGCATTGAGGAAAACACTAGGCTTCGCCTTCCTTCCAGGACCTCCTACCTGAAGTCACCCTGCCTCCAGGAGAAAATCGGCTTGCGTTCGTATTGCAACTAAAGCAGAGTTTTTCCTCTAGCACTGCAGGCTTTTGAAGAGGCACCGGCCCCGAGGCCTAACTAGGGCGTTCCTTGGTTGAGGCCGTGCACTAGATGCAGAACGCCGTGCCTCGAGACGTTGCTTCAGGGAAGGAACTAGTGGGTACGCTGTGTCTCTTTTGTCTTGTGAGAAACCAGAGTTGTGGATGCTGCCTGTGCACATGGAAATGGGGTCGTGATGGTACTAGCCTTGCTTTTCTCTTTGGAAACCTCCATTCTTGCTGCCGTGAAGCTCCCTGAAATTCTCTGCTGTTGACCGCCCCGTGACCACTGTAGCCATGGGTCTGGGAAGAAAATGAGTTTTCTCTGGCTACACACGGAGCTTCACTGGCCGGGGTGGGGCTCACCTTGCCATGCTCTAGAGCCAAAGGGAATCTCCACGTGAGTCCTCGCCTCGAGGTAAGGCCCTGAGTAGCCCTGCAGAAAGGGAGGCATGCAGCTCTTTCCATGAGCTCTTAGTGGAGGTTCCGCTTTATATTAAAGGAAGGACCCTTTTCAGGACTCCTAGGTCTCTCGGGTGAGCATCATTTTGCTTCCAAGATCACTGACTCCCTCCACACCCCTGTGGGCCTGCTGAGCAGCATTGAGTCCCATACGTCCCTCGGAGGCCCTCTGTGTCTGCCGAGTCTCGGGCAACACACTATACGTTACTTCAGGAGAGCTACATTTCCAGAACCCTCGAACAGCATCAGAACCACATTTCTAGGCAGTCCAACATGCCCTGGAAGTCTTCGACATTGCCCTCGTCTGAGCTGCTCTGAGGAAACACTCTGCTTAGAATTGATCGAGGACCTCGTTCCTGAAGTCACTCTAGTCAAGGAGAAATACAGCATCCTAACATGCTGTGTCGCTCACAGGGCAAGCAACGTGAGAACTAGCCCCGAGGTGAGGCCCTGAAATGCTATGCACAAGCAGAGGCGTGTAGCAGTTTCCATGAGGCCGTAGTCGCTGCTCTGCAGCATTTGAACGCCAGTAGGCTTTTTAGGACACCTAGGTGCCTCGTCTGGTAAACTTATTCCCTGCAAGAACACCGAGTACCCTCAGTCTCACCTGGCCATTCTAAGCACTATCCAGGCCAGGAGCTTTCTGACTCACAGTGTGTATGCCGAGTGAAGGGCTACACAGTGCACTCTTATTGGGACATCTGGATTTAGCCAGCAATCGCACAGATTGACGAGCACCGTTCTAGCAAGTTCCAACATGCCGTGGAAGTCACACTCATTCCCTAGTCTGAGCTGCACAGAGAAAAACACTAGGCTTCTCCTTCCATCCAGGACCTCCTACCTGAAGTCACCCTGCCTCCAGGAGAAAGACGGCTGCGTTCCTATTGCAACTGAAGCACAGTTTCTCCTGTAGCACTGCAGGCTTTTGAATAGGCAAGGGCCCAGAGGCCTAGCTAGGGCTTTCCCTGGTGAGGCCGTTCACTAGAGGTAGAACACCCTGCCTCGAGAAGTTGATTCAGGGAAGCAACCAGTGTGTACTCTGGGTCTCTTTTGACTTGTTAGAAACCACAGAGATGTATGCTGCCTGTGCCCACGGAAATGGGGGTATATGATGGTAATAGCCTTGTTTCCCATTTGGAAACCTCCATTCTTGCTGCCGTGAAGCTCCCTGAAATTCTCTGCTGTGGACAGGCCCCTGGCTATTGTAGGCATTGGTCTGGGGAGAAAATGAGTTTTCTCTGGCTACCCAGTGTGCTTCATACCCAGGGCTGGGACTCATCTTGCCATGCTCTAGAGCTATAAGGAATCTCAACGTCAGTCCTTGCCTCGAGGTAAGGCCCTGAGTAGCCATGCAGAAAGGGAGGCATGCAGCTCTTTCCATGAGCTCTTAGTCGCTGTTCTCCTTTATATTAAAGGAAGTAGCCTTTTCAGCACTCCTAGGACCCTCGGGGCAGCCTCATTTTAGTACCAAGATCACTGAGTACCTCCACACCCCTGTTGGCTTGCTGAGCAACAACGAGGCCCTTAGGTCCCTCGGAGGTCCTCTGTGTCTGCTGAGTCATGGGCAACACACTGCACTCTTTCTTGGGATATCTTGGTTTCACAGCACTCGCACAGGTTCACGAGCACCGTTCTGGCAAGTTCCGACTTGCTGTGGAAGTCGCACACATTCCCTAGTCTGAGCTGCACTGAGAAAAACACTAGGCTTCCCCTTCCTTCCAGGAACTCCTACCTGAAGTCACCCTGCCTCCAGGAGAACGACGCCTTGCTTCCTATTGCAACTAAAGCACAGTTCTTCCTATAGCACTGCAAGCTTTTGAATAGGCACGAGCCCAGAGGCCTAGCTAGGACGTTCCTTGGTTGAGGCAGTTCACTAGATGCAGAACACCCTGCCACGAGAATTTGATTCAGGGAAGGAAGCAGTGTGTAATCTGTGTCTCTTTTGAGTTGTGTGAAACCACAGGGATGTATGCTGTTTGTGCCTAGGGAAATGTGGGCATGTTGGTAGTAGACTTGCTTATCCATTTTGAAAGCTCCATTCATGCTGCCTTGAAGCTCCCTGAATTCTCTGCTGTTGACAGGACCCTGGCTATTGTAGGCATTGGTCTGGGAAGAAAATGAGTTTTCTCTGGCTACACAGGGTGCTTCATTATCCGGGGTGGGACTCATCTTGCCATGCTCTAGAGCTAAAGGGAATCTCAACGTGAGTCCTTGCCTCGAGGTAAGGCCCTGAGTAGCCAGACAGAAAGGGAGGCATGCAGCTCTTTCCATGAGCTCTTAGTCGCTGTTCTGCTTTATTTTAAAGGAAGTACACTTTTCAGCACTCCTAGGCCCCTCGGGTGAGCATCCTTTTCGTTCCAAGATCACTGAGATCCTCCACACTCCTGTAGGCCTGCTGAGCAACAACGTGGCCCATATGTCCCTCGGAGTTCCTCTGTGCCTGCTGAGTCATGGGCAACACACTGCAGTCCTTCTTAGGAGATCTTGATCGAACAGCACTCGCACAGGTTGACGAGCTCCGTTTTGGCAAGTTCCAACTTGCTGTGGAAATCGCGCACACATTCCCTAGTCTGAGCTGCATTGAGGAAAACACTAGGCTTCGCCTTCCTTCCAGGACCTCCTACCTGAAGTCACCCTGCCTCCAGGAGAAAATCGGCTTGCGTTCGTATTGCAACTAAAGCAGAGTTTTTCCTCTAGCACTGCAGGCTTTTGAAGAGGCACCGGCCCCGAGGCCTAACTAGGGCCTTCCTTGGTTGAGGCCGTGCACTAGATGCAGAACGCCGTGCCTCGAGAAGTTGCTTCAGGGAAGGAACTAGTGGGTACGCTGTGTCTCTTTTGTCTTGTGAGAAACCAGAGTTTTGGATGCTGCCTGTGCACATGGAAATGGGGTCGTGATGGTACTAGCCTTGCTTTTCTCTTTGGAAACCTCCATTCTTGCTGCCGTGAAGCTCCCTGAAATTCTCTGCTGTTGACCGCCCCGTGACCACTGTAGGCATGGGTGTGGGAAGAAAATGAGTTTTCTCTGGCTACACACGGAGCTTCACTGGCCGGGGTGGGGCTCACCTTGCCATGCTCTAGAGCCAAAGGGAATCTCCACGTGAGTCCTCGCCTCGAGGTAAGGCCCTGAGTAGCCCTGCAGAAAGGGAGGCATGCAGCTCTTTCCATGAGCTCTTAGTGGAGGTTCCGCTTTATATTAAAGGAAGGACCCTTTTCAGGACTCCTAGGTCTCTCGGGTGAGCATCATTTTGCTTCCAAGATCACTGACTCCCTCCACACCCCTGTGGGCCTGCTGAGCAGCATTGAGTCCCATACGTCCCTCGGAGGCCCTCTGTGTCTGCCGAGTCTCGGGCAACACACTATACGTTACTTCAGGAGAGCTACATTTCCAGAACCCTCGAACAGCATCAGAACCACATTTCTAGGCAGTCCAACATGCCCTGGAAGTCTTCGACATTGCCCTCGTCTGAGCTGCTCTGAGGAAACACTCTGCTTAGAATTGATCGAGGACCTCGTTCCTGAAGTCACTCTAGTCAAGGAGAAATACAGCATCCTAACATGCTGTGTCGCTCACAGGGCAAGCAACGTGAGAACTTGCCCCGAGGTAAGGCCCTGAAATGCTATGCACAAGCAGAGGCGTGTAGCAGTTTCCATGAGGCCGTAGTCGCTGCTCTGCAGCATTTGAACGCCAGTAGGCTTTTTAGGACACCTAGGTGCCTCGTCTGGTAAACTTATTCCCTGCAAGAACACCGAGTACCCTCAGTCTCACCTGGCCATTCTAAGCACTATCCAGGCCAGGAGCTTTCCGACTCACAGTGTGTATGCCGAGTGAAGGGCTACACAGTGCACTCTTATTGGGACATCTGGATTTAGCCAGCAATCGCACAGATTGACGAGCACCGTTCTAGCAAGTTCCAACATGCCGTGGAAGTCACACTCATTCCCTAGTCTGAGCTGCACAGAGAAAAACACTAGGCTTCTCCTTCCATCCAGGACCTCCTACCTGAAGTCACCCTGCCTCCAGGAGAAAGACGGCTGCGTTCCTATTGCAACTGAAGCACAGTTTCTCCTGTAGCACTGCAGGCTTTTGAATAGGCAAGGGCCCAGAGGCCTAGCTAGGGCTTTCCCTGGTGAGGCCGTTCACTAGAGGTAGAACACCCTGCCTCGAGAAGTTGATTCAGGGAAGCAACCAGTGTGTACTCTGGGTCTCTTTTGACTTGTTAGAAACCACAGAGATGTATGCTGCCTGTGCCCACGGAAATGGGGGTATATGATGGTAATAGCCTTGTTTCCCATTTGGAAACCTCCATTCTTGCTGCCGTGAAGCTCCCTGAAATTTTCTCTGCTGTGGACAGGCCCCTGGCTATTGTAGGCATTGGTCTGGGGAGAAAATGAGTTTTCTCTGGCTACCCAGTGTGCTTCATACCCAGGGCTGGGACTCATCTTGCCATGCTCTAGAGCTATAAGGAATCTCAACGTCAGTCCTTGCCTCGAGGTAAGGCCCTGAGTAGCCATGCAGAAAGGGAGGCATGCAGCTCTTTCCATGAGCTCTTAGTCGCTGTTCTCCTTTATATTAAAGGAAGTAGCCTTTTCAGCACTCCTAGGACCCTCGGGGCAGCCTCATTTTAGTACCAAGATCACTGAGTACCTCCACACCCCTGTTGGCTTGCTGAGCACCAGCGAGGCCCTTAGGTCCCTCGGAGGTCCTCTGTGTCTGCTGAGTCATGGGCAACACACTGCACTCTTTCTTGGGATATCTTGGTTTCACAGCACTCGCACAGGTTCACGAGCACCGTTCTGGCAAGTTCCGACTTGCTGTGGAAGTCGCACACATTCCCTAGTCTGAGCTGCACTGAGAAAAACACTAGGCTTCCCCTTCCTTCCAGGAACTCCTACCTGAAGTCACCCTGCCTCCAGGAGAACGACGCCTTGCTTCCTATTGCAACTAAAGCACAGTTTTTCCTATAGCACTGCAAGCTTTTGAATAGGCACGAGCCCAGAGGCCTAGCTAGGGCGTTCCTTGGTTGAGGCAGTTCACTAGATGCAGAACACCCTGCCACGAGAATTTGATTCAGGGAAGGAAGCAGTGTGTAATCTGTGTCTCTTTTGAGTTGTGTGAAACCACAGGGATGTATGCTGTTTGTGCCTAGGGAAATGTGGGCATGTTGGTAGTAGACTTGCTTATCCATTTTGAAAGCTCCATTCATGCTGCCTTGAAGCTCCCTGAATTCTCTGCTGTTGACAGGACCCTGGCTATTGTAGGCATTGGTCTGGGAAGAAAATGAGTTTTCTCTGGCTACACAGGGTGCTTCATTATCCGGGGTGGGACTCATCTTGCCATGCTCTAGAGCTAAAGGGAATCTCAACGTGAGTCCTTGCCTCGAGGTAAGGCCCTGAGTAGCCAGACAGAAAGGGAGGCATGCAGCTCTTTCCATGAGCTCTTAGTCGCTGTTCTGCTTTATTTTAAAGGAAGTACACTTTTCAGCACTCCTAGGCCCCTCGGGTGAGCATCCTTTTCGTTCCAAGATCACTGAGATCCTCCACACTCCTGTAGGCCTGCTGAGCAACAACGTGGCCCATATGTCCCTCGGAGTTCCTCTGTGCCTGCTGAGTCATGGGCAACACACTGCAGTCCTTCTTAGGAGATCTTGATCGAACAGCACTCGCACAGGTTGACGAGCTCCGTTTTGGCAAGTTCCAACTTGCTGTGCAAATCGCGCACACATTCCCTAGTCTGAGCTGCATTGAGGAAAACACTAGGCTTCGCCTTCCTTCCAGGACCTCCTACCTGAAGTCACCCTGCCTCCAGGAGAAAATCGGCTTGCGTTCGTATTGCAACTAAAGCAGAGTTTTTCCTCTAGCACTGCAGGCTTTTGAAGAGGCACCGGCCCCGAGGCCTAACTAGGGCGTTCCTTGGTTGAGGCCGTGCACTAGATGCAGAACGCCGTGCCTCGAGAAGTTGCTTCAGGGAAGGAACTAGTGGGTACGCTGTGTCTCTTTAGTCTTGTGAGAAACCAGAGTTGTGGATGCTGCCTGTGCACATGGAAATGGGGTCGTGATGGTACTAGCCTTGCTTTTCTCTTTGGAAACCTCCATTCTTGCTGCCGTGAAGCTCCCTGAAATTCTCTGCTGTTGACCGCCCCGTGACCACTGTAGGCATGGGTGTGGGAAGAAAATGAGTTTTCTCTGGCTACACACGGAGCTTCACTGGCCGGGGTGGGGCTCACCTTGCCATGCTCTAGAGCCAAAGGGAATCTCCACGTGAGTCCTCGCCTCGAGGTAAGGCCCTGAGTAGCCCTGCAGAAAGGGAGGCATGCAGCTCTTTCCATGAGCTCTTAGTGGAGGTTCCGCTTTATATTAAAGGAAGGACCCTTTTCAGGACTCCTAGGTCTCTCGGGTGAGCATCATTTTGCTTCCAAGATCACTGACTCCCTCCACACCCCTGTGGGCCTGCTGAGCAGCATTGAGTCCCATACGTCCCTCGGAGGCCCTCTGTGTCTGCCGAGTCTCGGGCAACACACTATACGTTACTTCAGGAGAGCTACATTTCCAGAACTCTCGAACAGCATCAGAACCACATTTCTAGGCAGTCCAACATGCCCTGGAAGTCTTCGACATTGCCCTCGTCTGAGCTGCTCTGAGGAAACACTCTGCTTAGAATTGATCGAGGACCTCGTTCCTGAAGTCACTCTAGTCAAGGAGAAATACAGCATCCTAACATGCTGTGTCGCTCACAGGGCAAGCAACGTGAGAACTTGCCTCGAGGTAAGGCCCTGAAATGCTATGCACAAGCAGAGGCGTGTAGCAGTTTCCATGAGGCCGTAGTCGCTGCTCTGCAGCATTTGAACGCCAGTAGGCTTTTTAGGACACCTAGGTGCCTCGTCTGGTAAACTTATTCCCTGCAAGAACACCGAGTACCCTCAGTCTCACCTGGCCATTCTAAGCACTATCCAGGCCAGGAGCTTTCTGACTCACAGTGTGTATGCCGAGTGAAGGGCTACACAGTGCACTCTTATTGGGACATCTGGATTTAGCCAGCAATCGCACAGATTGACGAGCACCGTTCTAGCAAGTTCCAACATGCCGTGGAAGTCACACTCATTCCCTAGTCTGAGCTGCACAGAGAAAAACACTAGGCTTCTCCTTCCATCCAGGACCTCCTACCTGAAGTCACCCTGCCTCCAGGAGAAAGACGGCTGCGTTCCTATTGCAACTGAAGCACAGTTTCTCCTGTAGCACTGCAGGCTTTTGAATAGGCAAGGGCCCAGAGGCCTAGCTAGGGCTTTCCCTGGTGAGGCCGTTCACTAGAGGTAGAACACCCTGCCTCGAGAAGTTGATTCAGGGAAGCAACCAGTGTGTACTCTGGGTCTCTTTTGACTTGTTAGAAACCACAGAGATGTATGCTGCCTGTGCCCACGGAAATGGGGGTATATGATGGTAATAGCCTTGTTTCCCATTTGGAAACCTCCATTCTTGCTGCCGTGAAGCTCCCTGAAATTCTCTGCTGTGGACAGGCCCCTGGCTATTGTAGGCATTGGTCTGGGGAGAAAATGAGTTTTCTCTGGCTACCCAGTGTGCTTCATACCCAGGGCTGGGACTCATCTTGCCATGCTCTAGAGCTATAAGGAATCTCAACGTCAGTCCTTGCCTCGAGGTAAGGCCCTGAGTAGCCATGCAGAAAGGGAGGCATGCAGCTCTTTCCATGAGCTCTTAGTCGCTGTTCTCCTTTATATTAAAGGAAGTAGCCTTTTCAGCACTCCTAGGACCCTCGGGGCAGCCTCATTTTAGTACCAAGATCACTGAGTACCTCCACACCCCTGTTGGCTTGCTGAGCAACAACGAGGCCCTTAGGTCCCTCGGAGGTCCTCTGTGTCTGCTGAGTCATGGGCAACACACTGCACTCTTTCTTGGGATATCTTGGTTTCACAGCACTCGCACAGGTTCACGAGCACCGTTCTGGCAAGTTCCGACTTGCTGTGGAAGTCGCACACATTCCCTAGTCTGAGCTGCACTGAGAAAAACACTAGGCTTCCCCTTCCTTCCAGGAACTCCTACCTGAAGTCACCCTGCCTCCAGGAGAACGACGCCTTGCTTCCTATTGCAACTAAAGCACAGTTCTTCCTATAGCACTGCAAGCTTTTGAATAGGCACGAGCCCAGAGGCCTAGCTAGGACGTTCCTTGGTTGAGGCAGTTCACTAGATGCAGAACACCCTGCCACGAGAATTTGATTCAGGGAAGGAAGCAGTGTGTAATCTGTGTCTCTTTTGAGTTGTGTGAAACCACAGGGATGTATGCTGTTTGTGCCTAGGGAAATGTGGGCATGTTGGTAGTAGACTTGCTTATCCATTTTGAAAGCTCCATTCATGCTGCCTTGAAGCTCCCTGAATTCTCTGCTGTTGACAGGACCCTGGCTATTGTAGGCATTGGTCTGGGAAGAAAATGAGTTTTCTCTGGCTACACAGGGTGCTTCATTATCCGGGGTGGGACTCATCTTGCCATGCTCTAGAGCTAAAGGGAATCTCAACGTGAGTCCTTGCCTCGAGGTAAGGCCCTGAGTAGCCAGACAGAAAGGGAGGCATGCAGCTCTTTCCATGAGCTCTTAGTCGCTGTTCTGCTTTATTTTAAAGGAAGTACACTTTTCAGCACTCCTAGGCCCCTCGGGTGAGCATCCTTTTCGTTCCAAGATCACTGAGATCCTCCACACTCCTGTAGGCCTGCTGAGCAACAACGTGGCCCATATGTCCCTCGGAGTTCCTCTGTGCCTGCTGAGTCATGGGCAACACACTGCAGTCCTTCTTAGGAGATCTTGATCGAACAGCACTCGCACAGGTTGACGAGCTCCGTTTTGGCAAGTTCCAACTTGCTGTGGAAATCGCGCACACATTCCCTAGTCTGAGCTGCATTGAGGAAAACACTAGGCTTCGCCTTCCTTCCAGGACCTCCTACCTGAAGTCACCCTGCCTCCAGGAGAAAATCGGCTTGCGTTCGTATTGCAACTAAAGCAGAGTTTTTCCTCTAGCACTGCAGGCTTTTGAAGAGGCACCGGCCCCGAGGCCTAACTAGGGCCTTCCTTGGTTGAGGCCGTGCACTAGATGCAGAACGCCGTGCCTCGAGAAGTTGCTTCAGGGAAGGAACTAGTGGGTACGCTGTGTCTCTTTTGTCTTGTGAGAAACCAGAGTTTTGGATGCTGCCTGTGCACATGGAAATGGGGTCGTGATGGTACTAGCCTTGCTTTTCTCTTTGGAAACCTCCATTCTTGCTGCCGTGAAGCTCCCTGAAATTCTCTGCTGTTGACCGCCCCGTGACCACTGTAGGCATGGGTGTGGGAAGAAAATGAGTTTTCTCTGGCTACACACGGAGCTTCACTGGCCGGGGTGGGGCTCACCTTGCCATGCTCTAGAGCCAAAGGGAATCTCCACGTGAGTCCTCGCCTCGAGGTAAGGCCCTGAGTAGCCCTGCAGAAAGGGAGGCATGCAGCTCTTTCCATGAGCTCTTAGTGGAGGTTCCGCTTTATATTAAAGGAAGGACCCTTTTCAGGACTCCTAGGTCTCTCGGGTGAGCATCATTTTGCTTCCAAGATCACTGACTCCCTCCACACCCCTGTGGGCCTGCTGAGCAGCATTGAGTCCCATACGTCCCTCGGAGGCCCTCTGTGTCTGCCGAGTCTCGGGCAACACACTATACGTTACTTCAGGAGAGCTACATTTCCAGAACCCTCGAACAGCATCAGAACCACATTTCTAGGCAGTCCAACATGCCCTGGAAGTCTTCGACATTGCCCTCGTCTGAGCTGCTCTGAGGAAACACTCTGCTTAGAATTGATCGAGGACCTCGTTCCTGAAGTCACTCTAGTCAAGGAGAAATACAGCATCCTAACATGCTGTGTCGCTCACAGGGCAAGCAACGTGAGAACTAGCCCCGAGGTAAGGCCCTGAAATGCTATGCACAAGCAGAGGCGTGTAGCAGTTTCCATGAGGCCGTAGTCGCTGCTCTGCAGCATTTGAACGCCAGTAGGCTTTTTAGGACACCTAGGTGCCTCGTCTGGTAAACTTATTCCCTGCAAGAACACCGAGTACCCTCAGTCTCACCTGGCCATTCTAAGCACTATCCAGGCCAGGAGCTTTCCGACTCACAGTGTGTATGCCGAGTGAAGGGCTACACAGTGCACTCTTATTGGGACATCTGGATTTAGCCAGCAATCGCACAGATTGACGAGCACCGTTCTAGCAAGTTCCAACATGCCGTGGAAGTCACACTCATTCCCTAGTCTGAGCTGCACAGAGAAAAACACTAGGCTTCTCCTTCCATCCAGGACCTCCTACCTGAAGTCACCCTGCCTCCAGGAGAAAGACGGCTGCGTTCCTATTGCAACTGAAGCACAGTTTCTCCTGTAGCACTGCAGGCTTTTGAATAGGCAAGGGCCCAGAGGCCTAGCTAGGGCTTTCCCTGGTGAGGCCGTTCACTAGAGGTAGAACACCCTGCCTCGAGAAGTTGATTCAGGGAAGCAACCAGTGTGTACTCTGGGTCTCTTTTGACTTGTTAGAAACCACAGAGATGTATGCTGCCTGTGCCCACGGAAATGGGGGTATATGATGGTAATAGCCTTGTTTCCCATTTGGAAACCTCCATTCTTGCTGCCGTGAAGCTCCCTGAAATTTTCTCTGCTGTGGACAGGCCCCTGGCTATTGTAGGCATTGGTCTGGGGAGAAAATGAGTTTTCTCTGGCTACCCAGTGTGCTTCATACCCAGGGCTGGGACTCATCTTGCCATGCTCTAGAGCTATAAGGAATCTCAACGTCAGTCCTTGCCTCGAGGTAAGGCCCTGAGTAGCCATGCAGAAAGGGAGGCATGCAGCTCTTTCCATGAGCTCTTAGTCGCTGTTCTCCTTTATATTAAAGGAAGTAGCCTTTTCAGCACTCCTAGGACCCTCGGGGCAGCCTCATTTTAGTACCAAGATCACTGAGTACCTCCACACCCCTGTTGGCTTGCTGAGCACCAGCGAGGCCCTTAGGTCCCTCGGAGGTCCTCTGTGTCTGCTGAGTCATGGGCAACACACTGCACTCTTTCTTGGGATATCTTGGTTTCACAGCACTCGCACAGGTTCACGAGCACCGTTCTGGCAAGTTCCGACTTGCTGTGGAAGTCGCACACATTCCCTAGTCTGAGCTGCACTGAGAAAAACACTAGGCTTCCCCTTCCTTCCAGGAACTCCTACCTGAAGTCACCCTGCCTCCAGGAGAACGACGCCTTGCTTCCTATTGCAACTAAAGCACAGTTTTTCCTATAGCACTGCAAGCTTTTGAATAGGCACGAGCCCAGAGGCCTAGCTAGGGCGTTCCTTGGTTGAGGCAGTTCACTAGATGCAGAACACCCTGCCACGAGAATTTGATTCAGGGAAGGAAGCAGTGTGTAATCTGTGTCTCTTTTGAGTTGTGTGAAACCACAGGGATGTATGCTGTTTGTGCCTAGGGAAATGTGGGCATGTTGGTAGTAGACTTGCTTATCCATTTTGAAAGCTCCATTCATGCTGCCTTGAAGCTCCCTGAATTCTCTGCTGTTGACAGGACCCTGGCTATTGTAGGCATTGGTCTGGGAAGAAAATGAGTTTTCTCTGGCTACACAGGGTGCTTCATTATCCGGGGTGGGACTCATCTTGCCATGCTCTAGAGCTAAAGGGAATCTCAACGTGAGTCCTTGCCTCGAGGTAAGGCCCTGAGTAGCCAGACAGAAAGGGAGGCATGCAGCTCTTTCCATGAGCTCTTAGTCGCTGTTCTGCTTTATTTTAAAGGAAGTACACTTTTCAGCACTCCTAGGCCCCTCGGGTGAGCATCCTTTTCGTTCCAAGATCACTGAGATCCTCCACACTCCTGTAGGCCTGCTGAGCAACAACGTGGCCCATATGTCCCTCGGAGTTCCTCTGTGCCTGCTGAGTCATGGGCAACACACTGCAGTCCTTCTTAGGAGATCTTGATCGAACAGCACTCGCACAGGTTGACGAGCTCCGTTTTGGCAAGTTCCAACTTGCTGTGCAAATCGCGCACACATTCCCTAGTCTGAGCTGCATTGAGGAAAACACTAGGCTTCGCCTTCCTTCCAGGACCTCCTACCTGAAGTCACCCTGCCTCCAGGAGAAAATCGGCTTGCGTTCGTATTGCAACTAAAGCAGAGTTTTTCCTCTAGCACTGCAGGCTTTTGAAGAGGCACCGGCCCCGAGGCCTAACTAGGGCGTTCCTTGGTTGAGGCCGTGCACTAGATGCAGAACGCCGTGCCTCGAGAAGTTGCTTCAGGGAAGGAACTAGTGGGTACGCTGTGTCTCTTTAGTCTTGTGAGAAACCAGAGTTGTGGATGCTGCCTGTGCACATGGAAATGGGGTCGTGATGGTACTAGCCTTGCTTTTCTCTTTGGAAACCTCCATTCTTGCTGCCGTGAAGCTCCCTGAAATTCTCTGCTGTTGACCGCCCCGTGACCACTGTAGGCATGGGTGTGGGAAGAAAATGAGTTTTCTCTGGCTACACACGGAGCTTCACTGGCCGGGGTGGGGCTCACCTTGCCATGCTCTAGAGCCAAAGGGAATCTCCACGTGAGTCCTCGCCTCGAGGTAAGGCCCTGAGTAGCCCTGCAGAAAGGGAGGCATGCAGCTCTTTCCATGAGCTCTTAGTGGAGGTTCCGCTTTATATTAAAGGAAGGACCCTTTTCAGGACTCCTAGGTCTCTCGGGTGAGCATCATTTTGCTTCCAAGATCACTGACTCCCTCCACACCCCTGTGGGCCTGCTGAGCAGCATTGAGTCCCATACGTCCCTCGGAGGCCCTCTGTGTCTGCCGAGTCTCGGGCAACACACTATACGTTACTTCAGGAGAGCTACATTTCCAGAACTCTCGAACAGCATCAGAACCACATTTCTAGGCAGTCCAACATGCCCTGGAAGTCTTCGACATTGCCCTCGTCTGAGCTGCTCTGAGGAAACACTCTGCTTAGAATTGATCGAGGACCTCGTTCCTGAAGTCACTCTAGTCAAGGAGAAATACAGCATCCTAACATGCTGTGTCGCTCACAGGGCAAGCAACGTGAGAACTTGCCTCGAGGTAAGGCCCTGAAATGCTATGCACAAGCAGAGGCGTGTAGCAGTTTCCATGAGGCCGTAGTCGCTGCTCTGCAGCATTTGAACGCCAGTAGGCTTTTTAGGACACCTAGGTGCCTCGTCTGGTAAACTTATTCCCTGCAAGAACACCGAGTACCTTCAGTCTCACCTGGCCATTCTAAGCACTATCCAGGCCAGGAGCTTTCCGACTCACAGTGTGTATGCCGAGTGAAGGGCTACACAGTGCACTCTTATTGGGACATCTGGATTTAGCCAGCAATCGCACAGATTGACGAGCACCGTTCTAGCAAGTTCCAACATGCCGTGGAAGTCACACTCATTCCCTAGTCTGAGCTGCACAGAGAAAAACACTAGGCTTCTCCTTCCATCCAGGACCTCCTACCTGAAGTCACCCTGCCTCCAGGAGAAAGACGGCTGCGTTCCTATTGCAACTGAAGCACAGTTTCTCCTGTAGCACTGCAGGCTTTTGAATAGGCAAGGGCCCAGAGGCCTAGCTAGGGCTTTCCCTGGTGAGGCCGTTCACTAGAGGTAGAACACCCTGCCTCGAGAAGTTGATTCAGGGAAGCAACCAGTGTGTACTCTGGGTCTCTTTTGACTTGTTAGAAACCACAGAGATGTATGCTGCCTGTGCCCACGGAAATGGGGGTATATGATGGTAATAGCCTTGTTTCCCATTTGGAAACCTCCATTCTTGCTGCCGTGAAGCTCCCTGAAATTCTCTGCTGTGGACAGGCCCCTGGCTATTGTAGGCATTGGTCTGGGGAGAAAATGAGTTTTCTCTGGCTACCCAGTGTGCTTCATACCCAGGGCTGGGACTCATCTTGCCATGCTCTAGAGCTATAAGGAATCTCAACGTCAGTCCTTGCCTCGAGGTAAGGCCCTGAGTAGCCATGCAGAAAGGGAGGCATGCAGCTCTTTCCATGAGCTCTTAGTCGCTGTTCTCCTTTATATTAAAGGAAGTAGCCTTTTCAGCACTCCTAGGACCCTCGGGGCAGCCTCATTTTAGTACCAAGATCACTGAGTACCTCCACACCCCTGTTGGCTTGCTGAGCAACAACGAGGCCCTTAGGTCCCTCGGAGGTCCTCTGTGTCTGCTGAGTCATGGGCAACACACTGCACTCTTTCTTGGGATATCTTGGTTTCACAGCACTCGCACAGGTTCACGAGCACCGTTCTGGCAAGTTCCGACTTGCTGTGGAAGTCGCACACATTCCCTAGTCTGAGCTGCACTGAGAAAAACACTAGGCTTCCCCTTCCTTCCAGGAACTCCTACCTGAAGTCACCCTGCCTCCAGGAGAACGACGCCTTGCTTCCTATTGCAACTAAAGCACAGTTCTTCCTATAGCACTGCAAGCTTTTGAATAGGCACGAGCCCAGAGGCCTAGCTAGGACGTTCCTTGGTTGAGGCAGTTCACTAGATGCAGAACACCCTGCCACGAGAATTTGATTCAGGGAAGGAAGCAGTGTGTAATCTGTGTCTCTTTTGAGTTGTGTGAAACCACAGGGATGTATGCTGTTTGTGCCTAGGGAAATGTGGGCATGTTGGTAGTAGACTTGCTTATCCATTTTGAAAGCTCCATTCATGCTGCCTTGAAGCTCCCTGAATTCTCTGCTGTTGACAGGACCCTGGCTATTGTAGGCATTGGTCTGGGAAGAAAATGAGTTTTCTCTGGCTACACAGGGTGCTTCATTATCCGGGGTGGGACTCATCTTGCCATGCTCTAGAGCTAAAGGGAATCTCAACGTGAGTCCTTGCCTCGAGGTAAGGCCCTGAGTAGCCAGACAGAAAGGGAGGCATGCAGCTCTTTCCATGAGCTCTTAGTCGCTGTTCTGCTTTATTTTAAAGGAAGTACACTTTTCAGCACTCCTAGGCCCCTCGGGTGAGCATCCTTTTCGTTCCAAGATCACTGAGATCCTCCACACTCCTGTAGGCCTGCTGAGCAACAACGTGGCCCATATGTCCCTCGGAGTTCCTCTGTGCCTGCTGAGTCATGGGCAACACACTGCAGTCCTTCTTAGGAGATCTTGATCGAACAGCACTCGCACAGGTTGACGAGCTCCGTTTTGGCAAGTTCCAACTTGCTGTGGAAATCGCGCACACATTCCCTAGTCTGAGCTGCATTGAGGAAAACACTAGGCTTCGCCTTCCTTCCAGGACCTCCTACCTGAAGTCACCCTGCCTCCAGGAGAAAATCGGCTTGCGTTCGTATTGCAACTAAAGCAGAGTTTTTCCTCTAGCACTGCAGGCTTTTGAAGAGGCACCGGCCCCGAGGCCTAACTAGGGCCTTCCTTGGTTGAGGCCGTGCACTAGATGCAGAACGCCGTGCCTCGAGAAGTTGCTTCAGGGAAGGAACTAGTGGGTACGCTGTGTCTCTTTTGTCTTGTGAGAAACCAGAGTTTTGGATGCTGCCTGTGCACATGGAAATGGGGTCGTGATGGTACTAGCCTTGCTTTTCTCTTTGGAAACCTCCATTCTTGCTGCCGTGAAGCTCCCTGAAATTCTCTGCTGTTGACCGCCCCGTGACCACTGTAGGCATGGGTGTGGGAAGAAAATGAGTTTTCTCTGGCTACACACGGAGCTTCACTGGCCGGGGTGGGGCTCACCTTGCCATGCTCTAGAGCCAAAGGGAATCTCCACGTGAGTCCTCGCCTCGAGGTAAGGCCCTGAGTAGCCCTGCAGAAAGGGAGGCATGCAGCTCTTTCCATGAGCTCTTAGTGGAGGTTCCGCTTTATATTAAAGGAAGGACCCTTTTCAGGACTCCTAGGTCTCTCGGGTGAGCATCATTTTGCTTCCAAGATCACTGACTCCCTCCACACCCCTGTGGGCCTGCTGAGCAGCATTGAGTCCCATACGTCCCTCGGAGGCCCTCTGTGTCTGCCGAGTCTCGGGCAACACACTATACGTTACTTCAGGAGAGCTACATTTCCAGAACCCTCGAACAGCATCAGAACCACATTTCTAGGCAGTCCAACATGCCCTGGAAGTCTTCGACATTGCCCTCGTCTGAGCTGCTCTGAGGAAACACTCTGCTTAGAATTGATCGAGGACCTCGTTCCTGAAGTCACTCTAGTCAAGGAGAAATACAGCATCCTAACATGCTGTGTCGCTCACAGGGCAAGCAACGTGAGAACTTGCCCCGAGGTAAGGCCCTGAAATGCTATGCACAAGCAGAGGCGTGTAGCAGTTTCCATGAGGCCGTAGTCGCTGCTCTGCAGCATTTGAACGCCAGTAGGCTTTTTAGGACACCTAGGTGCCTCGTCTGGTAAACTTATTCCCTGCAAGAACACCGAGTACCTTCAGTCTCACCTGGCCATTCTAAGCACTATCCAGGCCAGGAGCTTTCCGACTCACAGTGTGTATGCCGAGTGAAGGGCTACACAGTGCACTCTTATTGGGACATCTGGATTTAGCCAGCAATCGCACAGATTGACGAGCACCGTTCTAGCAAGTTCCAACATGCCGTGGAAGTCACACTCATTCCCTAGTCTGAGCTGCACAGAGAAAAACACTAGGCTTCTCCTTCCATCCAGGACCTCCTACCTGAAGTCACCCTGCCTCCAGGAGAAAGACGGCTGCGTTCCTATTGCAACTGAAGCACAGTTTCTCCTGTAGCACTGCAGGCTTTTGAATAGGCAAGGGCCCAGAGGCCTAGCTAGGGCTTTCCCTGGTGAGGCCGTTCACTAGAGGTAGAACACCCTGCCTCGAGAAGTTGATTCAGGGAAGCAACCAGTGTGTACTCTGGATCTCTTTTGACTTGTTAGAAACCACAGAGATGTATGCTGCCTGTGCCCACGGAAATGGGGGTATATGATGGTAATAGCCTTGTTTCCCATTTGGAAACCTCCATTCTTGCTGCCGTGAAGCTCCCTGAAATTCTCTGCTGTGGACAGGCCCCTGGCTATTGTAGGCATTGGTCTGGGGAGAAAATGAGTTTTCTCTGGCTACCCAGTGTGCTTCATACCCAGGGCTGGGACTCATCTTGCCATGCTCTAGAGCTATAAGGAATCTCAACGTCAGTCCTTGCCTCGAGGTAAGGCCCTGAGTAGCCATGCAGAAAGGGAGGCATGCAGCTCTTTCCATGAGCTCTTAGTCGCTGTTCTCCTTCATATTAAAGGAAGTAGCCTTTTCAGCACTCCTAGGACCCTCGGGGCAGCCTCATTTTAGTACCAAGATCACTGAGTACCTCCACACCCCTGTTGGCTTGCTGAGCACCAGCGAGGCCCTTAGGTCCCTCGGAGGTCCTCTGTGTCTGCTGAGTCATGGGCAACACACTGCACTCTTTCTTGGGATATCTTGGTTTCACAGCACTCGCACAGGTTCACGAGCACCGTTCTGGCAAGTTCCGACTTGCTGTGGAAGTCGCACACATTCCCTAGTCTGAGCTGCACTGAGAAAAACACTAGGCTTCCCCTTCCTTCCAGGAACTCCTACCTGAAGTCACCCTGCCTCCAGGAGAACGACGCCTTGCTTCCTATTGCAACTAAAGCACAGTTCTTCCTATAGCACTGCAAGCTTTTGAATAGGCACGAGCCCAGAGGCCTAGCTAGGACGTTCCTTGGTTGAGGCAGTTCACTAGATGCAGAACACCCTGCCACGAGAATTTGATTCAGGGAAGGAAGCAGTGTGTAATCTGTGTCTCTTTTGAGTTGTGTGAAACCACAGGGATGTATGCTGTTTGTGCCTAGGGAAATGTGGGCATGTTGGTAGTAGACTTGCTTATCCATTTTGAAAGCTCCATTCATGCTGCCTTGAAGCTCCCTGAATTCTCTGCTGTTGACAGGACCCTGGCTATTGTAGGCATTGGTCTGGGAAGAAAATGAGTTTTCTCTGGCTACACAGGGTGCTTCATTATCCGGGGTGGGACTCATCTTGCCATGCTCTAGAGCTAAAGGGAATCTCAACGTGAGTCCTTGCCTCGAGGTAAGGCCCTGAGTAGCCAGACAGAAAGGGAGGCATGCAGCTCTTTCCATGAGCTCTTAGTCGCTGTTCTGCTTTATTTTAAAGGAAGTACACTTTTCAGCACTCCTAGGCCCCTCGGGTGAGCATCCTTTTCGTTCCAAGATCACTGAGATCCTCCACACTCCTGTAGGCCTGCTGAGCAACAACGTGGCCCATATGTCCCTCGGAGTTCCTCTGTGCCTGCTGAGTCATGGGCAACACACTGCAGTCCTTCTTAGGAGATCTTGATCGAACAGCACTCGCACAGGTTGACGAGCTCCGTTTTGGCAAGTTCCAACTTGCTGTGGAAATCGCGCACACATTCCCTAGTCTGAGCTGCATTGAGGAAAACACTAGGCTTCGCCTTCCTTCCAGGACCTCCTACCTGAAGTCACCCTGCCTCCAGGAGAAAATCGGCTTGCGTTCGTATTGCAACTAAAGCAGAGTTTTTCCTCTAGCACTGCAGGCTTTTGAAGAGGCACCGGCCCCGAGGCCTAACTAGGGCCTTCCTTGGTTGAGGCCGTGCACTAGATGCAGAACGCCGTGCCTCGAGAAGTTGCTTCAGGGAAGGAACTAGTGGGTACGCTGTGTCTCTTTTGTCTTGTGAGAAACCAGAGTTTTGGATGCTGCCTGTGCACATGGAAGTGGGGTCGTGATGGTACTAGCCTTGCTTTTCTCTTTGGAAACCTCCATTCTTGCTGCCGTGAAGCTCCCTGAAATTCTCTGCTGTTGACCGCCCCGTGACCACTGTAGGCATGGGTGTGGGAAGAAAATGAGTTTTCTCTGGCTACACACGGAGCTTCACTGGCCGGGGTGGGGCTCACCTTGCCATGCTCTAGAGCCAAAGGGAATCTCCACGTGAGTCCTCGCCTCGAGGTAAGGCCCTGAGTAGCCCTGCAGAAAGGGAGGCATGCAGCTCTTTCCATGAGCTCTTAGTGGAGGTTCCGCTTTATATTAAAGGAAGGACCCTTTTCAGGACTCCTAGGTCTCTCGGGTGAGCATCATTTTGCTTCCAAGATCACTGACTCCCTCCACACCCCTGTGGGCCTGCTGAGCAGCATTGAGTCCCATACGTCCCTCGGAGGCCCTCTGTGTCTGCCGAGTCTCGGGCAACACACTATACGTTACTTCAGGAGAGCTACATTTCCAGAACCCTCGAACAGCATCAGAACCACATTTCTAGGCAGTCCAACATGCCCTGGAAGTCTTCGACATTGCCCTCGTCTGAGCTGCTCTGAGGAAACACTCTGCTTAGAATTGATCGAGGACCTCGTTCCTGAAGTCACTCTAGTCAAGGAGAAATACAGCATCCTAACATGCTGTGTCGCTCACAGGGCAAGCAACGTGAGAACTTGCCCCGAGGTAAGGCCCTGAAATGCTATGCACAAGCAGAGGCGTGTAGCAGTTTCCATGAGGCCGTAGTCGCTGCTCTGCAGCATTTGAACGCCAGTAGGCTTTTTAGGACACCTAGGTGCCTCGTCTGGTAAACTTATTCCCTGCAAGAACACCGAGTACCCTCAGTCTCACCTGGCCATTCTAAGCACTATCCAGGCCAGGAGCTTTCCGACTCACAGTGTGTATGCCGAGTGAAGGGCTACACAGTGCACTCTTATTGGGACATCTGGATTTAGCCAGCAATCGCACAGATTGACGAGCACCGTTCTAGCAAGTTCCAACATGCCGTGGAAGTCACACTCATTCCCTAGTCTGAGCTGCACAGAGAAAAACACTAGGCTTCTCCTTCCATCCAGGACCTCCTACCTGAAGTCACCCTGCCTCCAGGAGAAAGACGGCTGCGTTCCTATTGCAACTGAAGCACAGTTTCTCCTGTAGCACTGCAGGCTTTTGAATAGGCAAGGGCCCAGAGGCCTAGCTAGGGCTTTCCCTGGTGAGGCCGTTCACTAGAGGTAGAACACCCTGCCTCGAGAAGTTGATTCAGGGAAGCAACCAGTGTGTACTCTGGGTCTCTTTTGACTTGTTAGAAACCACAGAGATGTATGCTGCCTGTGCCCACGGAAATGGGGGTATATGATGGTAATAGCCTTGTTTCCCATTTGGAAACCTCCATTCTTGCTGCCGTGAAGCTCCCTGAAATTTTCTCTGCTGTGGACAGGCCCCTGGCTATTGTAGGCATTGGTCTGGGTAGAAAATGAGTTTTCTCTGGCTACCCAGTGTGCTTCATACCCAGGGCTGGGACTCATCTTGCCATGCTCTAGAGCTATAAGGAATCTCAACGTCAGTCCTTGCCTCGAGGTAAGGCCCTGAGTAGCCATGCAGAAAGGGAGGCATGCAGCTCTTTCCATGAGCTCTTAGTCGCTGTTCTCCTTTATATTAAAGGAAGTAGCCTTTTCAGCACTCCTAGGACCCTCGGGGCAGCCTCATTTTAGTACCAAGATCACTGAGTACCTCCACACCCCTGTTGGCTTGCTGAGCACCAGCGAGGCCCTTAGGTCCCTCGGAGGTCCTCTGTGTCTGCTGAGTCATGGGCAACACACTGCACTCTTTCTTGGGATATCTTGGTTTCACAGCACTCGCACAGGTTCACGAGCACCGTTCTGGCAAGTTCCGACTTGCTGTGGAAGTCGCACACATTCCCTAGTCTGAGCTGCACTGAGAAAAACACTAGGCTTCCCCTTCCTTCCAGGAACTCCTACCTGAAGTCACCCTGCCTCCAGGAGAACGACGCCTTGCTTCCTATTGCAACTAAAGCACAGTTCTTCCTATAGCACTGCAAGCTTTTGAATAGGCACGAGCCCAGAGGCCTAGCTAGGACGTTCCTTGGTTGAGGCAGTTCACTAGATGCAGAACACCCTGCCACGAGAATTTGATTCAGGGAAGGAAGCAGTGTGTAATCTGTGTCTCTTTTGAGTTGTGTGAAACCACAGGGATGTATGCTGTTTGTGCCTAGGGAAATGTGGGCATGTTGGTAGTAGACTTGCTTATCCATTTTGAAAGCTCCATTCATGCTGCCTTGAAGCTCCCTGAATTCTCTGCTGTTGACAGGACCCTGGCTATTGTAGGCATTGGTCTGGGAAGAAAATGAGTTTTCTCTGGCTACACAGGGTGCTTCATTATCCGGGGTGGGACTCATCTTGCCATGCTCTAGAGCTAAAGGGAATCTCAACGTGAGTCCTTGCCTCGAGGTAAGGCCCTGAGTAGCCAGACAGAAAGGGAGGCATGCAGCTCTTTCCATGAGCTCTTAGTCGCTGTTCTGCTTTATTTTAAAGGAAGTACACTTTTCAGCACTCCTAGGCCCCTCGGGTGAGCATCCTTTTCGTTCCAAGATCACTGAGATCCTCCACACTCCTGTAGGCCTGCTGAGCAACAACGTGGCCCATATGTCCCTCGGAGTTCCTCTG
The DNA here is from genome assembly GCF_028021215.1 of Eschrichtius robustus. Taxonomy (NCBI): domain Eukaryota; kingdom Metazoa; phylum Chordata; class Mammalia; order Artiodactyla; family Eschrichtiidae; genus Eschrichtius; species Eschrichtius robustus. The sequence continues at coordinate 107,217,891 of NC_090832.1, read as the reverse complement.
TGCCTGCTGAGTCATGGGCAACACACTGCAGTCCTTCTTAGGAGATCTTGATGGAACAGCACTCGCACAGGTTGACGAGCTCCGTTTTGGCAAGTTCCAACTTGCTGTGCAAATCGCGCACACATTCCCTAGTCTGAGCTGCATTGAGGAAAACACTAGGCTTCGCCTTCCTTCCAGGACCTCCTACCTGAAGTCACCCTGCCTCCAGGAGAAAATCGGCTTGCGTTCGTATTGCAACTAAAGCAGAGTTTTTCCTCTAGCACTGCAGGCTTTTGAAGAGGCACCGGCCCCGAGGCCTAACTAGGGCCTTCCTTGGTTGAGGCCGTGCACTAGATGCAGAACGCCGTGCCTCGAGAAGTTGCTTCAGGGAAGGAACTAGTGGGTACGCTGTGTCTCTTTTGTCTTGTGAGAAACCAGAGTTTTGGATGCTGCCTGTGCACATGGAAATGGGGTCGTGATGGTACTAGCCTTGCTTTTCTCTTTGGAAACCTCCATTCTTGCTGCCGTGAAGCTCCCTGAAATTCTCTGCTGTTGACCGCCCCGTGACCACTGTAGGCATGGGTGTGGGAAGAAAATGAGTTTTCTCTGGCTACACACGGAGCTTCACTGGCCGGGGTGGGGCTCACCTTGCCATGCTCTAGAGCCAAAGGGAATCTCCACGTGAGTCCTCGCCTCGAGGTAAGGCCCTGAGTAGCCCTGCAGAAAGGGAGGCATGCAGCTCTTTCCATGAGCTCTTAGTGGAGGTTCCGCTTTATATTAAAGGAAGGACCCTTTTCAGGACTCCTAGGTCTCTCGGGTGAGCATCATTTTGCTTCCAAGATCACTGACTCCCTCCACACCCCTGTGGGCCTGCTGAGCAGCATTGAGTCCCATACGTCCCTCGGAGGCCCTCTGTGTCTGCCGAGTCTCGGGCAACACACTATACGTTACTTCAGGAGAGCTACATTTCCAGAACCCTCGAACAGCATCAGAACCACATTTCTAGGCAGTCCAACATGCCCTGGAAGTCTTCGACATTGCCCTCGTCTGAGCTGCTCTGAGGAAACACTCTGCTTAGAATTGATCGAGGACCTCGTTCCTGAAGTCACTCTAGTCAAGGAGAAATACAGCATCCTAACATGCTGTGTCGCTCACAGGGCAAGCAACGTGAGAACTTGCCTCGAGGTAAGGCCCTGAAATGCTATGCACAAGCAGAGGCGTGTAGCAGTTTCCATGAGGCCGTAGTCGCTGCTCTGCAGCATTTGAACGCCAGTAGGCTTTTTAGGACACCTAGGTGCCTCGTCTGGTAAACTTATTCCCTGCAAGAACACCGAGTACCTTCAGTCTCACCTGGCCATTCTAAGCACTATCCAGGCCAGGAGCTTTCCGACTCACAGTGTGTATGCCGAGTGAAGGGCTACACAGTGCACTCTTATTGGGACATCTGGATTTAGCCAGCAATCGCACAGATTGACGAGCACCGTTCTAGCAAGTTCCAACATGCCGTGGAAGTCACACTCATTCCCTAGTCTGAGCTGCACAGAGAAAAACACTAGGCTTCTCCTTCCATCCAGGACCTCCTACCTGAAGTCACCCTGCCTCCAGGAGAAAGACGGCTGCGTTCCTATTGCAACTGAAGCACAGTTTCTCCTGTAGCACTGCAGGCTTTTGAATAGGCAAGGGCCCAGAGGCCTAGCTAGGGCTTTCCCTGGTGAGGCCGTTCACTAGAGGTAGAACACCCTGCCTCGAGAAGTTGATTCAGGGAAGCAACCAGTGTGTACTCTGGGTCTCTTTTGACTTGTTAGAAACCACAGAGATGTATGCTGCCTGTGCCCACGGAAATGGGGGTATATGATGGTAATAGCCTTGTTTCCCATTTGGAAACCTCCATTCTTGCTGCCGTGAAGCTCCCTGAAATTTTCTCTGCTGTGGACAGGCCCCTGGCTATTGTAGGCATTGGTCTGGGTAGAAAATGAGTTTTCTCTGGCTACCCAGTGTGCTTCATACCCAGGGCTGGGACTCATCTTGCCATGCTCTAGAGCTATAAGGAATCTCAACGTCAGTCCTTGCCTCGAGGTAAGGCCCTGAGTAGCCATGCAGAAAGGGAGGCATGCAGCTCTTTCCATGAGCTCTTAGTCGCTGTTCTCCTTTATATTAAAGGAAGTAGCCTTTTCAGCACTCCTAGGACCCTCGGGGCAGCCTCATTTTAGTACCAAGATCACTGAGTACCTCCACAGCCCTGTTGGCTTGCTGAGCAACAACGAGGCCCTTAGGTCCCTCGGAGGTCCTCTGTGTCTGCTGAGTCATGGGCAACACACTGCACTCTTTCTTGGGATATCTTGGTTTCACAGCACTCGCACAGGTTCACGAGCACCGTTCTGGCAAGTTCCGACTTGCTGTGGAAGTCGCACACATTCCCTAGTCTGAGCTGCACTGAGAAAAACACTAGGCTTCCCCTTCCTTCCAGGAACTCCTACCTGAAGTCACCCTGCCTCCAGGAGAAGGACGCCTTGCTTCCTATTGCAACTAAAGCACAGTTCTTCCTATAGCACTGCAAGCTTTTGAATAGGCACGAGCCCAGAGGCCTAGCTAGGGCGTTCCTTGGTTGAGGCAGTTCACTAGATGCAGAACACCCTGCCACGAGAATTTGATTCAGGGAAGGAAGCAGTGTGTAATCTGTGTCTCTTTTGAGTTGTGTGAAACCACAGGGATGTATGCTGTTTGTGCCTAGGGAAATGTGGGCATGTTGGTAGTAGACTTGCTTATCCATTTTGAAAGCTCCATTCATGCTGCCTTGAAGCTCCCTGAATTCTCTGCTGTTGACAGGACCCTGGCTATTGTAGGCATTGGTCTGGGAAGAAAATGAGTTTTCTCTGGCTACACAGGGTGCTTCATTATCCGGGGTGGGACTCATCTTGCCATGCTCTAGAGCTAAAGGGAATCTCAACGTGAGTCCTTGCCTCGAGGTAAGGCCCTGAGTAGCCAGACAGAAAGGGAGGCATGCAGCTCTTTCCATGAGCTCTTAGTCGCTGTTCTGCTTTATTTTAAAGGAAGTACACTTTTCAGCACTCCTAGGCCCCTCGGGTGAGCATCCTTTTCGTTCCAAGATCACTGAGATCCTCCACACTCCTGTAGGCCTGCTGAGCAACAACGTGGCCCATATGTCCCTCGGAGTTCCTCTGTGCCTGCTGAGTCATGGGCAACACACTGCAGTCCTTCTTAGGAGATCTTGATCGAACAGCACTCGCACAGGTTGACGAGCTCCGTTTTGGCAAGTTCCAACTTGCTGTGGAAATCGCGCACACATTCCCTAGTCTGAGCTGCATTGAGGAAAACACTAGGCTTCGCCTTCCTTCCAGGACCTCCTACCTGAAGTCACCCTGCCTCCAGGAGAAAATCGGCTTGCGTTCGTATTGCAACTAAAGCAGAGTTTTTCCTCTAGCACTGCAGGCTTTTGAAGAGGCACCGGCCCCGAGGCCTAACTAGGGCCTTCCTTGGTTGAGGCCGTGCACTAGATGCAGAACGCCGTGCCTCGAGAAGTTGCTTCAGGGAAGGAACTAGTGGGTACGCTGTGTCTCTTTTGTCTTGTGAGAAACCAGAGTTTTGGATGCTGCCTGTGCACATGGAAATGGGGTCGTGATGGTACTAGCCTTGCTTTTCTCTTTGGAAACCTCCATTCTTGCTGCCGTGAAGCTCCCTGAAATTCTCTGCTGTTGACCGCCCCGTGACCACTGTAGGCATGGGTGTGGGAAGAAAATGAGTTTTCTCTGGCTACACACGGAGCTTCACTGGCCGGGGTGGGGCTCACCTTGCCATGCTCTAGAGCCAAAGGGAATCTCCACGTGAGTCCTCGCCTCGAGGTAAGGCCCTGAGTAGCCCTGCAGAAAGGGAGGCATGCAGCTCTTTCCATGAGCTCTTAGTGGAGGTTCCGCTTTATATTAAAGGAAGGACCCTTTTCAGGACTCCTAGGTCTCTCGGGTGAGCATCATTTTGCTTCCAAGATCACTGACTCCCTCCACACCCCTGTGGGCCTGCTGAGCAGCATTGAGTCCCATACGTCCCTCGGAGGCCCTCTGTGTCTGCCGAGTCTCGGGCAACACACTATACGTTACTTCAGGAGAGCTACATTTCCAGAACCCTCGAACAGCATCAGAACCACATTTCTAGGCAGTCCAACATGCCCTGGAAGTCTTCGACATTGCCCTCGTCTGAGCTGCTCTGAGGAAACACTCTGCTTAGAATTGATCGAGGACCTCGTTCCTGAAGTCACTCTAGTCAAGGAGAAATACAGCATCCTAACATGCTGTGTCGCTCACAGGGCAAGCAACGTGAGAACTTGCCTCGAGGTAAGGCCCTGAAATGCTATGCACAAGCAGAGGCGTGTAGCAGTTTCCATGAGGCCGTAGTCGCTGCTCTGCAGCATTTGAACGCCAGTAGGCTTTTTAGGACACCTAGGTGCCTCGTCTGGTAAACTTATTCCCTGCAAGAACACCGAGTACCTTCAGTCTCACCTGGCCATTCTAAGCACTATCCAGGCCAGGAGCTTTCCGACTCACAGTGTGTATGCCGAGTGAAGGGCTACACAGTGCACTCTTATTGGGACATCTGGATTTAGCCAGCAATCGCACAGATTGACGAGCACCGTTCTAGCAAGTTCCAACATGCCGTGGAAGTCACACTCATTCCCTAGTCTGAGCTGCACAGAGAAAAACACTAGGCTTCTCCTTCCATCCAGGACCTCCTACCTGAAGTCACCCTGCCTCCAGGAGAAAGACGGCTGCGTTCCTATTGCAACTGAAGCACAGTTTCTCCTGTAGCACTGCAGGCTTTTGAATAGGCAAGGGCCCAGAGGCCTAGCTAGGGCTTTCCCTGGTGAGGCCGTTCACTAGAGGTAGAACACCCTGCCTCGAGAAGTTGATTCAGGGAAGCAACCAGTGTGTACTCTGGGTCTCTTTTGACTTGTTAGAAACCACAGAGATGTATGCTGCCTGTGCCCACGGAAATGGGGGTATATGATGGTAATAGCCTTGTTTCCCATTTGGAAACCTCCATTCTTGCTGCCGTGAAGCTCCCTGAAATTTTCTCTGCTGTGGACAGGCCCCTGGCTATTGTAGGCATTGGTCTGGGGAGAAAATGAGTTTTCTCTGGCTACCCAGTGTGCTTCATACCCAGGGCTGGGACTCATCTTGCCATGCTCTAGAGCTATAAGGAATCTCAACGTCAGTCCTTGCCTCGAGGTAAGGCCCTGAGTAGCCATGCAGAAAGGGAGGCATGCAGCTCTTTCCATGAGCTCTTAGTCGCTGTTCTCCTTTATATTAAAGGAAGTAGCCTTTTCAGCACTCCTAGGACCCTCGGGGCAGCCTCATTTTAGTACCAAGATCACTGAGTACCTCCACAGCCCTGTTGGCTTGCTGAGCAACAACGAGGCCCTTAGGTCCCTCGGAGGTCCTCTGTGTCTGCTGAGTCATGGGCAACACACTGCACTCTTTCTTGGGATATCTTGGTTTCACAGCACTCGCACAGGTTCACGAGCACCGTTCTGGCAAGTTCCGACTTGCTGTGGAAGTCGCACACATTCCCTAGTCTGAGCTGCACTGAGAAAAACACTAGGCTTCCCCTTCCTTCCAGGAACTCCTACCTGAAGTCACCCTGCCTCCAGGAGAAGGACGCCTTGCTTCCTATTGCAACTAAAGCACAGTTCTTCCTATAGCACTGCAAGCTTTTGAATAGGCACGAGCCCAGAGGCCTAGCTAGGGCGTTCCTTGGTTGAGGCAGTTCACTAGATGCAGAACACCCTGCCACGAGAATTTGATTCAGGGAAGGAAGCAGTGTGTAATCTGTGTCTCTTTTGAGTTGTGTGAAACCACAGGGATGTATGCTGTTTGTGCCTAGGGAAATGTGGGCATGTTGGTAGTAGACTTGCTTATCCATTTTGAAAGCTCCATTCATGCTGCCTTGAAGCTCCCTGAATTCTCTGCTGTTGACAGGACCCTGGCTATTGTAGGCATTGGTCTGGGAAGAAAATGAGTTTTCTCTGGCTACACAGGGTGCTTCATTATCCGGGGTGGGACTCATCTTGCCATGCTCTAGAGCTAAAGGGAATCTCAACGTGAGTCCTTGCCTCGAGGTAAGGCCCTGAGTAGCCAGACAGAAAGGGAGGCATGCAGCTCTTTCCATGAGCTCTTAGTCGCTGTTCTGCTTTATTTTAAAGGAAGTACACTTTTCAGCACTCCTAGGCCCCTCGGGTGAGCATCCTTTTCGTTCCAAGATCACTGAGATCCTCCACACTCCTGTAGGCCTGCTGAGCAACAACGTGGCCCATATGTCCCTCGGAGTTCCTCTGTGCCTGCTGAGTCATGGGCAACACACTGCAGTCTTTCTTAGGAGATCTTGATCGAACAGCACTCGCACAGGTTGACGAGCTCCGTTTTGGCAAGTTCCAACTTGCTGTGGAAATCGCGCACACATTCCCTAGTCTGAGCTGCATTGAGGAAAACACTAGGCTTCGCCTTCCTTCCAGGACCTCCTACCTGAAGTCACCCTGCCTCCAGGAGAAAATCGGCTTGCGTTCGTATTGCAACTAAAGCAGAGTTTTTCCTCTAGCACTGCAGGCTTTTGAAGAGGCACCGGCCCCGAGGCCTAACTAGGGCGTTCCTTGGTTGAGGCCGTGCACTAGATGCAGAACGCCGTGCCTCGAGAAGTTGCTTCAGGGAAGGAACTAGTGGGTACGCTGTGTCTCTTTTGTCTTGTGAGAAACCAGAGTTGTGGATGCTGCCTGTGCACATGGAAATGGGGTCGTGATGGTACTAGCCTTACTTTTCTCTTTGGAAACCTCCATTCTTGCTGCCGTGAAGCTCCCTGAAATTCTCTGCTGTTGACCGCCCGGTGACCACTGTAGCCATGGGTCTGGGAAGAAAATGAGTTTTCTCTGGCTACACACGGAGCTTCACTGGCGGGGGTGGGGCTCACCTTGCCATGCTCTAGAGCCAAAGGGAATCTCCACGTGAGTCCTCGCCTCGAGGTAAGGCCCTGAGTAGCCCTGCAGAAAGGGAGGCATGCAGCTCTTTCCATGAGCTCTTAGTGGAGGTTCCGCTTTATATTAAAGGAAGGACCCTTTTCAGGACTCCTAGGTCTCTCGGGTGAGCATCATTTTGCTTCCAAGATCACTGACTCCCTCCACACCCCTGTGGGCCTGCTGAGCAGCATTGAGTCCCATACGTCCCTCGGAGGCCCTCTGTGTCTGCCGAGTCTCGGGCAACACACTATACGTTACTTCAGGAGAGCTACATTTCCAGAACCCTCGAACAGCATCAGAACCACATTTCTAGGCAGTCCAACATGCCCTGGAAGTCTTCGACATTGCCCTCGTCTGAGCTGCTCTGAGGAAACACTCTGCTTAGAATTGATCGAGGACCTCGTTCCTGAAGTCACTCTAGTCAAGGAGAAATACAGCATCCTAACATGCTGTGTCGCTCACAGGGCAAGCAACGTGAGAACTTGCCCCGAGGTAAGGCCCTGAAATGCTATGCACAAGCAGAGGCGTGTAGCAGTTTCCATGAGGCCGTAGTCGCTGCTCTGCAGCATTTGAACGCCAGTAGGCTTTTTAGGACACCTAGGTGCCTCGTCTGGTAAACTTATTCCCTGCAAGAACACCGAGTACCCTCAGTCTCACCTGGCCATTCTAAGCACTATCCAGGCCAGGAGCTTTCCGACTCACAGTGTGTATGCCGAGTGAAGGGCTACACAGTGCACTCTTATTGGGACATCTGGATTTAGCCAGCAATCGCACAGATTGACGAGCACCGTTCTAGCAAGTTCCAACATGCCGTGGAAGTCACACTCATTCCCTAGTCTGAGCTGCACAGAGAAAAACACTAGGCTTCTCCTTCCATCCAGGACCTCCTACCTGAAGTCACCCTGCCTCCAGGAGAAAGACGGCTGCGTTCCTATTGCAACTGAAGCACAGTTTCTCCTGTAGCACTGCAGGCTTTTGAATAGGCAAGGGCCCAGAGGCCTAGCTAGGGCTTTCCCTGGTGAGGCCGTTCACTAGAGGTAGAACACCCTGCCTCGAGAAGTTGATTCAGGGAAGCAACCAGTGTGTACTCTGGGTCTCTTTTGACTTGTTAGAAACCACAGAGATGTATGCTGCCTGTGCCCACGGAAATGGGGGTATATGATGGTAATAGCCTTGTTTCCCATTTGGAAACCTCCATTCTTGCTGCCGTGAAGCTCCCTGAAATTCTCTGCTGTGGACAGGCCCCTGGCTATTGTAGGCATTGGTCTGGGGAGAAAATGAGTTTTCTCTGGCTACCCAGTGTGCTTCATACCCAGGGCTGGGACTCATCTTGCCATGCTCTAGAGCTATAAGGAATCTCAACGTCAGTCCTTGCCTCGAGGTAAGGCCCTGAGTAGCCATGCAGAAAGGGAGGCATGCAGCTCTTTCCATGAGCTCTTAGTCGCTGTTCTCCTTCATATTAAAGGAAGTAGCCTTTTCAGCACTCCTAGGACCCTCGGGGCAGCCTCATTTTAGTACCAAGATCACTGAGTACCTCCACAGCCCTGTTGGCTTGCTGAGCAACAACGAGGCCCTTAGGTCCCTCGGAGGTCCTCTGTGTCTGCTGAGTCATGGGCAACACACTGCACTCTTTCTTGGGATATCTTGGTTTCACAGCACTCGCACAGGTTCACGAGCACCGTTCTGGCAAGTTCCGACTTGCTGTGGAAGTCGCACACATTCCCTAGTCTGAGCTGCACTGAGAAAAACACTAGGCTTCCCCTTCCTTCCAGGAACTCCTACCTGAAGTCACCCTGCCTCCAGGAGAACGACGCCTTGCTTCCTATTGCAACTAAAGCACAGTTCTTCCTATAGCACTGCAAGCTTTTGAATAGGCACGAGCCCAGAGGCCTAGCTAGGACGTTCCTTGGTTGAGGCAGTTCACTAGATGCAGAACACCCTGCCACGAGAATTTGATTCAGGGAAGGAAGCAGTGTGTAATCTGTGTCTCTTTTGAGTTGTGTGAAACCACAGGGATGTATGCTGTTTGTGCCTAGGGAAATGTGGGCATGTTGGTAGTAGACTTGCTTATCCATTTTGAAAGCTCCATTCATGCTGCCTTGAAGCTCCCTGAATTCTCTGCTGTTGACAGGACCCTGGCTATTGTAGGCATTGGTCTGGGAAGAAAATGAGTTTTCTCTGGCTACACAGGGTGCTTCATTATCCGGGGTGGGACTCATCTTGCCATGCTCTAGAGCTAAAGGGAATCTCAACGTGAGTCCTTGCCTCGAGGTAAGGCCCTGAGTAGCCAGACAGAAAGGGAGGCATGCAGCTCTTTCCATGAGCTCTTAGTCGCTGTTCTGCTTTATTTTAAAGGAAGTACACTTTTCAGCACTCCTAGGCCCCTCGGGTGAGCATCCTTTTCGTTCCAAGATCACTGAGATCCTCCACACTCCTGTAGGCCTGCTGAGCAACAACGTGGCCCATATGTCCCTCGGAGTTCCTCTGTGCCTGCTGAGTCATGGGCAACACACTGCAGTCCTTCTTAGGAGATCTTGATCGAACAGCACTCGCACAGGTTGACGAGCTCCGTTTTGGCAAGTTCCAACTTGCTGTGGAAATCGCGCACACATTCCCTAGTCTGAGCTGCATTGAGGAAAACACTAGGCTTCGCCTTCCTTCCAGGACCTCCTACCTGAAGTCACCCTGCCTCCAGGAGAAAATCGGCTTGCGTTCGTATTGCAACTAAAGCAGAGTTTTTCCTCTAGCACTGCAGGCTTTTGAAGAGGCACCGGCCCCGAGGCCTAACTAGGGCCTTCCTTGGTTGAGGCCGTGCACTAGATGCAGAACGCCGTGCCTCGAGAAGTTGCTTCAGGGAAGGAACTAGTGGGTACGCTGTGTCTCTTTTGTCTTGTGAGAAACCAGAGTTTGGGATGCTGCCTGTGCACATGGAAGTGGGGTCGTGATGGTACTAGCCTTGCTTTTCTCTTTGGAAACCTCCATTCTTGCTGCCGTGAAGCTCCCTGAAATTCTCTGCTGTTGACCGCCCCGTGACCACTGTAGGCATGAGTGTGGGAAGAAAATGAGTTTTCTCTGGCTACACACGGAGCTTCACTGGCCGGGGTGGGGCTCACCTTGCCATGCTCTAGAGCCAAAGGGAATCTCCACGTGAGTCCTCGCCTCGAGGTAAGGCCCTGAGTAGCCCTGCAGAAAGGGAGGCATGCAGCTCTTTCCATGAGCTCTTAGTGGAGGTTCCGCTTTATATTAAAGGAAGGACCCTTTTCAGGACTCCTAGGTCTCTCGGGTGAGCATCATTTTGCTTCCAAGATCACTGACTCCCTCCACACCCCTGTGGGCCTGCTGAGCAGCATTGAGTCCCATACGTCCCTCGGAGGCCCTCTGTGTCTGCCGAGTCTCGGGCAACACACTATACGTTACTTCAGGAGAGCTACATTTCCAGAACCCTCGAACAGCATCAGAACCACATTTCTAGGCAGTCCAACATGCCCTGGAAGTCTTCGACATTGCCCTCGTCTGAGCTGCTCTGAGGAAACACTCTGCTTAGAATTGATCGAGGACCTCGTTCCTGAAGTCACTCTAGTCAAGGAGAAATACAGCATCCTAACATGCTGTGTCGCTCACAGGGCAAGCAACGTGAGAACTTGCCCCGAGGTAAGGCCCTGAAATGCTATGCACAAGCAGAGGCGTGTAGCAGTTTCCATGAGGCCGTAGTCGCTGCTCTGCAGCATTTGAACGCCAGTAGGCTTTTTAGGACACCTAGGTGCCTCGTCTGGTAAACTTATTCCCTGCAAGAACACCGAGTACCCTCAGTCTCACCTGGCCATTCTAAGCACTATCCAGGCCAGGAGCTTTCCGACTCACAGTGTGTATGCCGAGTGAAGGGCTACACAGTGCACTCTTATTGGGACATCTGGATTTAGCCAGCAATCGCACAGATTGACGAGCACCGTTCTAGCAAGTTCCAACATGCCGTGGAAGTCACACTCATTCCCTAGTCTGAGCTGCACAGAGAAAAACACTAGGCTTCTCCTTCCATCCAGGACCTCCTACCTGAAGTCACCCTGCCTCCAGGAGAAAGACGGCTGCGTTCCTATTGCAACTGAAGCACAGTTTCTCCTGTAGCACTGCAGGCTTTTGAATAGGCAAGGGCCCAGAGGCCTAGCTAGGGCTTTCCCTGGTGAGGCCGTTCACTAGAGGTAGAACACCCTGCCTCGAGAAGTTGATTCAGGGAAGCAACCAGTGTGTACTCTGGGTCTCTTTTGACTTGTTAGAAACCACAGAGATGTATGCTGCCTGTGCCCACGGAAATGGGGGTATATGATGGTAATAGCCTTGTTTCCCATTTGGAAACCTCCATTCTTGCTGCCGTGAAGCTCCCTGAAATTTTCTCTGCTGTGGACAGGCCCCTGGCTATTGTAGGCATTGGTCTGGGGAGAAAATGAGTTTTCTCTGGCTACCCAGTGTGCTTCATACCCAGGGCTGGGACTCATCTTGCCATGCTCTAGAGCTATAAGGAATCTCAACGTCAGTCCTTGCCTCGAGGTAAGGCCCTGAGTAGCCATGCAGAAAGGGAGGCATGCAGCTCTTTCCATGAGCTCTTAGTCGCTGTTCTCCTTTATATTAAAGGAAGTAGCCTTTTCAGCACTCCTAGGACCCTCGGGGCAGCCTCATTTTAGTACCAAGATCACTGAGTACCTCCACAGCCCTGTTGGCTTGCTGAGCAACAACGAGGCCCTTAGGTCCCTCGGAGGTCCTCTGTGTCTGCTGAGTCATGGGCAACACACTGCACTCTTTCTTGGGATATCTTGGTTTCACAGCACTCGCACAGGTTCACGAGCACCGTTCTGGCAAGTTCCGACTTGCTGTGGAAGTCGCACACATTCCCTAGTCTGAGCTGCACTGAGAAAAACACTAGGCTTCCCCTTCCTTCCAGGAACTCCTACCTGAAGTCACCCTGCCTCCAGGAGAAGGACGCCTTGCTTCCTATTGCAACTAAAGCACAGTTCTTCCTATAGCACTGCAAGCTTTTGAATAGGCACGAGCCCAGAGGCCTAGCTAGGGCGTTCCTTGGTTGAGGCAGTTCACTAGATGCAGAACACCCTGCCACGAGAATTTGATTCAGGGAAGGAAGCAGTGTGTAATCTGTGTCTCTTTTGAGTTGTGTGAAACCACAGGGATGTATGCTGTTTGTGCCTAGGGAAATGTGGGCATGTTGGTAGTAGACTTGCTTATCCATTTTGAAAGCTCCATTCATGCTGCCTTGAAGCTCCCTGAATTCTCTGCTGTTGACAGGACCCTGGCTATTGTAGGCATTGGTCTGGGAAGAAAATGAGTTTTCTCTGGCTACACAGGGTGCTTCATTATCCGGGGTGGGACTCATCTTGCCATGCTCTAGAGCTAAAGGGAATCTCAACGTGAGTCCTTGCCTCGAGGTAAGGCCCTGAGTAGCCAGACAGAAAGGGAGGCATGCAGCTCTTTCCATGAGCTCTTAGTCGCTGTTCTGCTTTATTTTAAAGGAAGTACACTTTTCAGCACTCCTAGGCCCCTCGGGTGAGCATCCTTTTCGTTCCAAGATCACTGAGATCCTCCACACTCCTGTAGGCCTGCTGAGCAACAACGTGGCCCATATGTCCCTCGGAGTTCCTCTGTGCCTGCTGAGTCATGGGCAACACACTGCAGTCTTTCTTAGGAGATCTTGATCGAACAGCACTCGCACAGGTTGACGAGCTCCGTTTTGGCAAGTTCCAACTTGCTGTGGAAATCGCGCACACATTCCCTAGTCTGAGCTGCATTGAGGAAAACACTAGGCTTCGCCTTCCTTCCAGGACCTCCTACCTGAAGTCACCCTGCCTCCAGGAGAAAATCGGCTTGCGTTCGTATTGCAACTAAAGCAGAGTTTTTCCTCTAGCACTGCAGGCTTTTGAAGAGGCACCGGCCCCGAGGCCTAACTAGGGCGTTCCTTGGTTGAGGCCGTGCACTAGATGCAGAACGCCGTGCCTCGAGAAGTTGCTTCAGGGAAGGAACTAGTGGGTACGCTGTGTCTCTTTTGTCTTGTGAGAAACCAGAGTTGTGGATGCTGCCTGTGCACATGGAAATGGGGTCGTGATGGTACTAGCCTTACTTTTCTCTTTGGAAACCTCCATTCTTGCTGCCGTGAAGCTCCCTGAAATTCTCTGCTGTTGACCGCCCGGTGACCACTGTAGCCATGGGTCTGGGAAGAAAATGAGTTTTCTCTGGCTACACACGGAGCTTCACTGGCGGGGGTGGGGCTCACCTTGCCATGCTCTAGAGCCAAAGGGAATCTCCACGTGAGTCCTCGCCTCGAGGTAAGGCCCTGAGTAGCCCTGCAGAAAGGGAGGCATGCAGCTCTTTCCATGAGCTCTTAGTGGAGGTTCCGCTTTATATTAAAGGAAGGACCCTTTTCAGGACTCCTAGGTCTCTCGGGTGAGCATCATTTTGCTTCCAAGATCACTGACTCCCTCCACACCCCTGTGGGCCTGCTGAGCAGCATTGAGTCCCATACGTCCCTCGGAGGCCCTCTGTGTCTGCCGAGTCTCGGGCAACACACTATACGTTACTTCAGGAGAGCTACATTTCCAGAACCCTCGAACAGCATCAGAACCACATTTCTAGGCAGTCCAACATGCCCTGGAAGTCTTCGACATTGCCCTCGTCTGAGCTGCTCTGAGGAAACACTCTGCTTAGAATTGATCGAGGACCTCGTTCCTGAAGTCACTCTAGTCAAGGAGAAATACAGCATCCTAACATGCTGTGTCGCTCACAGGGCAAGCAACGTGAGAACTTGCCCCGAGGTAAGGCCCTGAAATGCTATGCACAAGCAGAGGCGTGTAGCAGTTTCCATGAGGCCGTAGTCGCTGCTCTGCAGCATTTGAACGCCAGTAGGCTTTTTAGGACACCTAGGTGCCTCGTCTGGTAAACTTATTCCCTGCAAGAACACCGAGTACCCTCAGTCTCACCTGGCCATTCTAAGCACTATCCAGGCCAGGAGCTTTCCGACTCACAGTGTGTATGCCGAGTGAAGGGCTACACAGTGCACTCTTATTGGGACATCTGGATTTAGCCAGCAATCGCACAGATTGACGAGCACCGTTCTAGCAAGTTCCAACATGCCGTGGAAGTCACACTCATTCCCTAGTCTGAGCTGCACAGAGAAAAACACTAGGCTTCTCCTTCCATCCAGGACCTCCTACCTGAAGTCACCCTGCCTCCAGGAGAAAGACGGCTGCGTTCCTATTGCAACTGAAGCACAGTTTCTCCTGTAGCACTGCAGGCTTTTGAATAGGCAAGGGCCCAGAGGCCTAGCTAGGGCTTTCCCTGGTGAGGCCGTTCACTAGAGGTAGAACACCCTGCCTCGAGAAGTTGATTCAGGGAAGCAACCAGTGTGTACTCTGGGTCTCTTTTGACTTGTTAGAAACCACAGAGATGTATGCTGCCTGTGCCCACGGAAATGGGGGTATATGATGGTAATAGCCTTGTTTCCCATTTGGAAACCTCCATTCTTGCTGCCGTGAAGCTCCCTGAAATTCTCTGCTGTGGACAGGCCCCTGGCTATTGTAGGCATTGGTCTGGGGAGAAAATGAGTTTTCTCTGGCTACCCAGTGTGCTTCATACCCAGGGCTGGGACTCATCTTGCCATGCTCTAGAGCTATAAGGAATCTCAACGTCAGTCCTTGCCTCGAGGTAAGGCCCTGAGTAGCCATGCAGAAAGGGAGGCATGCAGCTCTTTCCATGAGCTCTTAGTCGCTGTTCTCCTTCATATTAAAGGAAGTAGCCTTTTCAGCACTCCTAGGACCCTCGGGGCAGCCTCATTTTAGTACCAAGATCACTGAGTACCTCCACAGCCCTGTTGGCTTGCTGAGCAACAACGAGGCCCTTAGGTCCCTCGGAGGTCCTCTGTGTCTGCTGAGTCATGGGCAACACACTGCACTCTTTCTTGGGATATCTTGGTTTCACAGCACTCGCACAGGTTCACGAGCACCGTTCTGGCAAGTTCCGACTTGCTGTGGAAGTCGCACACATTCCCTAGTCTGAGCTGCACTGAGAAAAACACTAGGCTTCCCCTTCCTTCCAGGAACTCCTACCTGAAGTCACCCTGCCTCCAGGAGAACGACGCCTTGCTTCCTATTGCAACTAAAGCACAGTTCTTCCTATAGCACTGCAAGCTTTTGAATAGGCACGAGCCCAGAGGCCTAGCTAGGACGTTCCTTGGTTGAGGCAGTTCACTAGATGCAGAACACCCTGCCACGAGAATTTGATTCAGGGAAGGAAGCAGTGTGTAATCTGTGTCTCTTTTGAGTTGTGTGAAACCACAGGGATGTATGCTGTTTGTGCCTAGGGAAATGTGGGCATGTTGGTAGTAGACTTGCTTATCCATTTTGAAAGCTCCATTCATGCTGCCTTGAAGCTCCCTGAATTCTCTGCTGTTGACAGGACCCTGGCTATTGTAGGCATTGGTCTGGGAAGAAAATGAGTTTTCTCTGGCTACACAGGGTGCTTCATTATCCGGGGTGGGACTCATCTTGCCATGC
Organism: Eschrichtius robustus; assembly: GCF_028021215.1. NCBI lineage: Eukaryota > Metazoa > Chordata > Mammalia > Artiodactyla > Eschrichtiidae > Eschrichtius > Eschrichtius robustus. The sequence continues at coordinate 107,202,348 of NC_090832.1, read as the reverse complement.
TCTAGAGCTAAAGGGAATCTCAACGTGAGTCCTTGCCTCGAGGTAAGGCCCTGAGTAGCCAGACAGAAAGGGAGGCATGCAGCTCTTTCCATGAGCTCTTAGTCGCTGTTCTGCTTTATTTTAAAGGAAGTACACTTTTCAGCACTCCTAGGCCCCTCGGGTGAGCATCCTTTTCGTTCCAAGATCACTGAGATCCTCCACACTCCTGTAGGCCTGCTGAGCAACAACGTGGCCCATATGTCCCTCGGAGTTCCTCTGTGCCTGCTGAGTCATGGGCAACACACTGCAGTCCTTCTTAGGAGATCTTGATCGAACAGCACTCGCACAGGTTGACGAGCTCCGTTTTGGCAAGTTCCAACTTGCTGTGGAAATCGCGCACACATTCCCTAGTCTGAGCTGCATTGAGGAAAACACTAGGCTTCGCCTTCCTTCCAGGACCTCCTACCTGAAGTCACCCTGCCTCCAGGAGAAAATCGGCTTGCGTTCGTATTGCAACTAAAGCAGAGTTTTTCCTCTAGCACTGCAGGCTTTTGAAGAGGCACCGGCCCCGAGGCCTAACTAGGGCCTTCCTTGGTTGAGGCCGTGCACTAGATGCAGAACGCCGTGCCTCGAGAAGTTGCTTCAGGGAAGGAACTAGTGGGTACGCTGTGTCTCTTTTGTCTTGTGAGAAACCAGAGTTTTGGATGCTGCCTGTGCACATGGAAGTGGGGTCGTGATGGTACTAGCCTTGCTTTTCTCTTTGGAAACCTCCATTCTTGCTGCCGTGAAGCTCCCTGAAATTCTCTGCTGTTGACCGCCCCGTGACCACTGTAGGCATGGGTCTGGGAAGAAAATGAGTTTTCTCTGGCTACACACGGAGCTTCACTGGCCGGGGTGGGGCTCACCTTGCCATGCTCTAGAGCCAAAGGGAATCTCCACGTGAGTCCTCGCCTCGAGGTAAGGCCCTGAGTAGCCCTGCAGAAAGGGAGGCATGCAGCTCTTTCCATGAGCTCTTAGTGGAGGTTCCGCTTTATATTAAAGGAAGGACCCTTTTCAGGACTCCTAGGTCTCTCGGGTGAGCATCATTTTGCTTCCAAGATCACTGACTCCCTCCACACCCCTGTGGGCCTGCTGAGCAGCATTGAGTCCCATACGTCCCTCGGAGGCCCTCTGTGTCTGCCGAGTCTCGGGCAACACACTATACGTTACTTCAGGAGAGCTACATTTCCAGAACCCTCGAACAGCATCAGAACCACATTTCTAGGCAGTCCAACATGCCCTGGAAGTCTTCGACATTGCCCTCGTCTGAGCTGCTCTGAGGAAACACTCTGCTTAGAATTGATCGAGGACCTCGTTCCTGAAGTCACTCTAGTCAAGGAGAAATACAGCATCCTAACATGCTGTGTCGCTCACAGGGCAAGCAACGTGAGAACTTGCCTCGAGGTAAGGCCCTGAAATGCTATGCACAAGCAGAGGCGTGTAGCAGTTTCCATGAGGCCGTAGTCGCTGCTCTGCAGCATTTGAACGCCAGTAGGCTTTTTAGGACACCTAGGTGCCTCGTCTGGTAAACTTATTCCCTGCAAGAACACCGAGTACCCTCAGTCTCACCTGGCCATTCTAAGCACTATCCAGGCCAGGAGCTTTCCGACTCGCAGTGTGTATGCCGAGTGAAGGGCTACACAGTGCACTCTTATTGGGACATCTGGATTTAGCCAGCAATCGCACAGATTGACGAGCACCGTTCTAGCAAGTTCCAACATGCCGTGGAAGTCACACTCATTCCCTAGTCTGAGCTGCACAGAGAAAAACACTAGGCTTCTCCTTCCATCCAGGACCTCCTACCTGAAGTCACCCTGCCTCCAGGAGAAAGACGGCTGCGTTCCTATTGCAACTGAAGGACAGTTTCTCCTGTAGCACTGCAGGCTTTTGAATAGGCAAGGGCCCAGAGGCCTAGCTAGGGCTTTCCCTGGTGAGGCCGTTCACTAGAGGTAGAACACCCTGCCTCGAGAAGTTGATTCAGGGAAGCAACCAGTGTGTACTCTGGGTCTCTTTTGACTTGTTAGAAACCACAGAGATGTATGCTGCCTGTGCCCACGGAAATGGGGGTATATGATGGTAATAGCCTTGTTTCCCATTTGGAAACCTCCATTCTTGCTGCCGTGAAGCTCCCTGAAATTCTCTGCTGTGGACAGGCCCCTGGCTATTGTAGGCATTGGTCTGGGGAGAAAATGAGTTTTCTCTGGCTACCCAGTGTGCTTCATACCCAGGGCTGGGACTCATCTTGCCATGCTCTAGAGCTATAAGGAATCTCAACGTCAGTCCTTGCCTCGAGGTAAGGCCCTGAGTAGCCATGCAGAAAGGGAGGCATGCAGCTCTTTCCATGAGCTCTTAGTCGCTGTTCTCCTTTATATTAAAGGAAGTAGCCTTTTCAGCACTCCTAGCACCCTCGGGGCAGCCTCATTTTAGTACCAAGATCACTGAGTACCTCCACACCCCTGTTGGCTTGCTGAGCAACAACGAGGCCCTTAGGTCCCTCGGAGGTCCTCTGTGTCTGCTGAGTCATGGGCAACACACTGCACTCTTTCTTGGGATATCTTGGTTTCACAGCACTCGCACAGGTTCACGAGCACCGTTCTGGCAAGTTCCGACTTGCTGTGGAAGTCGCACACATTCCCTAGTCTGAGCTGCACTGAGAAAAACACTAGGCTTCCCCTTCCTTCCAGGAACTCCTACCTGAAGTCACCCTGCCTCCAGGAGAACGACGCCTTGCTTCCTATTGCAACTAAAGCACAGTTCTTCCTATAGCACTGCAAGCTTTTGAATAGGCACGAGCCCAGAGGCCTAGCTAGGGCGTTCCTTGGTTGAGGCAGTTCACTAGATGCAGAACACCCTGCCACGAGAATTTGATTCAGGGAAGGAAGCAGTGTGTAATCTGTGTCTCTTTTGAGTTGTGTGAAACCACAGGGATGTACGCTGTTTGTGCCTAGGGAAATGTGGGCATGTTGGTAGTAGACTTGCTTATCCATTTTGAAAGCTCCATTCATGCTGCCTTGAAGCTCCCTGAATTCTCTGCTGTTGACAGGACCCTGGCTATTGTAGGCATTGGTCTGGGAAGAAAATGAGTTTTCTCTGGCTACACAGGGTGCTTCATTATCCGGGGTGGGACTCATCTTGCCATGCTCTAGAGCTAAAGGGAATCTCAACGTGAGTCCTTGCCTCGAGGTAAGGCCCTGAGTAGCCAGACAGAAAGGGAGGCATGCAGCTCTTTCCATGAGCTCTTAGTCGCTGTTCTGCTTTATTTTAAAGGAAGTACACTTTTCAGCACTCCTAGGCCCCTCGGGTGAGCATCCTTTTCGTTCCAAGATCACTGAGATCCTCCACACTCCTGTAGGCCTGCTGAGCAACAACGTGGCCCATATGTCCCTCGGAGTTCCTCTGTGCCTGCTGAGTCATGGGCAACACACTGCAGTCTTTCTTAGGAGATCTTGATCGAACAGCACTCGCACAGGTTGACGAGCTCCGTTTTGGCAAGTTCCAACTTGCTGTGGAAATCGCGCACACATTCCCTAGTCTGAGCTGCATTGAGGAAAACACTAGGCTTCGCCTTCCTTCCAGGACCTCCTACCTGAAGTCACCCTGCCTCCAGGAGAAAATCGGCTTGCGTTCGTATTGCAACTAAAGCAGAGTTTTTCCTCTAGCACTGCAGGCTTTTGAAGAGGCACCGGCCCCGAGGCCTAACTAGGGCGTTCCTTGGTTGAGGCCGTGCACTAGATGCAGAACGCCGTGCCTCGAGAAGTTGCTTCAGGGAAGGAACTAGTGGGTACGCTGTGTCTCTTTTGTCTTGTGAGAAACCAGAGTTGTGGATGCTGCCTGTGCACATGGAAATGGGGTCGTGATGGTACTAGCCTTACTTTTCTCTTTGGAAACCTCCATTCTTGCTGCCGTGAAGCTCCCTGAAATTCTCTGCTGTTGACCGCCCCGTGACCACTGTAGGCATGGGTGTGGGAAGAAAATGAGTTTTCTCTGGCTACACACGGAGCTTCACTGGCCGGGGTGGGGCTCACCTTGCCATGCTCTAGAGCCAAAGGGAATCTCCACGTGAGTCCTCGCCTCGAGGTAAGGCCCTGAGTAGCCCTGCAGAAAGGGAGGCATGCAGCTCTTTCCATGAGCTCTTAGTGGAGGTTCCGCTTTATATTAAAGGAAGGACCCTTTTCAGGACTCCTAGGTCTCTCGGGTGAGCATCATTTTGCTTCCAAGATCACTGACTCCCTCCACACCCCTGTGGGCCTGCTGAGCAGCATTGAGTCCCATACGTCCCTCGGAGGCCCTCTGTGTCTGCCGAGTCTCGGGCAACACACTATACGTTACTTCAGGAGAGCTACATTTCCAGAACCCTCGAACAGCATCAGAACCACATTTCTAGGCAGTCCAACATGCCCTGGAAGTCTTCGACATTGCCCTCGTCTGAGCTGCTCTGAGGAAACACTCTGCTTAGAATTGATCGAGGACCTCGTTCCTGAAGTCACTCTAGTCAAGGAGAAATACAGCATCCTAACATGCTGTGTCGCTCACAGGGCAAGCAACGTGAGAACTTGCCTCGAGGTAAGGCCCTGAAATGCTATGCACAAGCAGAGGCGTGTAGCAGTTTCCATGAGGCCGTAGTCGCTGCTCTGCAGCATTTGAACGCCAGTAGGCTTTTTAGGACACCTAGGTGCCTCGTCTGGTAAACTTATTCCCTGCAAGAACACCGAGTACCTTCAGTCTCACCTGGCCATTCTAAGCACTATCCAGGCCAGGAGCTTTCCGACTCACAGTGTGTATGCCGAGTGAAGGGCTACACAGTGCACTCTTATTGGGACATCTGGATTTAGCCAGCAATCGCACAGATTGACGAGCACCGTTCTAGCAAGTTCCAACATGCCGTGGAAGTCACACTCATTCCCTAGTCTGAGCTGCACAGAGAAAAACACTAGGCTTCTCCTTCCATCCAGGACCTCCTACCTGAAGTCACCCTGCCTCCAGGAGAAAGACGGCTGCGTTCCTATTGCAACTGAAGCACAGTTTCTCCTGTAGCACTGCAGGCTTTTGAATAGGCAAGGGCCCAGAGGCCTAGCTAGGGCTTTCCCTGGTGAGGCCGTTCACTAGAGGTAGAACACCCTGCCTCGAGAAGTTGATTCAGGGAAGCAACCAGTGTGTACTCTGGGTCTCTTTTGACTTGTTAGAAACCACAGAGATGTATGCTGCCTGTGCCCACGGAAATGGGGGTATATGATGGTAATAGCCTTGTTTCCCATTTGGAAACCTCCATTCTTGCTGCCGTGAAGCTCCCTGAAATTCTCTGCTGTGGACAGGCCCCTGGCTATTGTAGGCATTGGTCTGGGGAGAAAATGAGTTTTCTCTGGCTACCCAGTGTGCTTCATACCCAGGGCTGGGACTCATCTTGCCATGCTCTAGAGCTATAAGGAATCTCAACGTCAGTCCTTGCCTCGAGGTAAGGCCCTGAGTAGCCATGCAGAAAGGGAGGCATGCAGCTCTTTCCATGAGCTCTTAGTCGCTGTTCTCCTTTATATTAAAGGAAGTAGCCTTTTCAGCACTCCTAGGACCCTCGGGGCAGCCTCATTTTAGTACCAAGATCACTGAGTACCTCCACACCCCTGTTGGCTTGCTGAGCAACAACGAGGCCCTTAGGTCCCTCGGAGGTCCTCTGTGTCTGCTGAGTCATGGGCAACACACTGCACTCTTTCTTGGGATATCTTGGTTTCACAGCACTCGCACAGGTTCACGAGCACCGTTCTGGCAAGTTCCGACTTGCTGTGGAAGTCGCACACATTCCCTAGTCTGAGCTGCACTGAGAAAAACACTAGGCTTCCCCTTCCTTCCAGGAACTCCTACCTGAAGTCACCCTGCCTCCAGGAGAACGACGCCTTGCTTCCTATTGCAACTAAAGCACAGTTCTTCCTATAGCACTGCAAGCTTTTGAATAGGCACGAGCCCAGAGGCCTAGCTAGGACGTTGCTTGGTTGAGGCAGTTCACTAGATGCAGAACACCCTGCCACGAGAATTTGATTCAGGGAAGGAAGCAGTGTGTAATCTGTGTCTCTTTTGAGTTGTGTGAAACCACAGGGATGTATGCTGTTTGTGCCTAGGGAAATGTGGGCATGTTGGTAGTAGACTTGCTTATCCATTTTGAAAGCTCCATTCATGCTGCCTTGAAGCTCCCTGAATTCTCTGCTGTTGACAGGACCCTGGCTATTGTAGGCATTGGTCTGGGAAGAAAATGAGTTTTCTCTGGCTACACAGGGTGCTTCATTATCCGGGGTGGGACTCATCTTGCCATGCTCTAGAGCTAAAGGGAATCTCAACGTGAGTCCTTGCCTCGAGGTAAGGCCCTGAGTAGCCAGACAGAAAGGGAGGCATGCAGCTCTTTCCATGAGCTCTTAGTCGCTGTTCTGCTTTATTTTAAAGGAAGTACACTTTTCAGCACTCCTAGGCCCCTCGGGTGAGCATCCTTTTCGTTCCAAGATCACTGAGATCCTCCACACTCCTGTAGGCCTGCTGAGCAACAACGTGGCCCATAAGTCCCTCGGAGTTCCTCTGTGCCTGCTGAGTCATGGGCAACACACTGCAGTCCTTCTTAGGAGATCTTGATCGAACAGCACTCGCACAGGTTGACGAGCTCCGTTTTGGCAAGTTCCAACTTGCTGTGGAAATCGCGCACACATTCCCTAGTCTGAGCTGCATTGAGGAAAACACTAGGCTTCGCCTTCCTTCCAGGACCTCCTACCTGAAGTCACCCTGCCTCCAGGAGAAAATCGGCTTGCGTTCGTATTGCAACTAAAGCAGAGTTTTTCCTCTAGCACTGCAGGCTTTTGAAGAGGCACCGGCCCCGAGGCCTAACTAGGGCGTTCCTTGGTTGAGGCCGTGCACTAGATGCAGAACGCCGTGCCTCGAGAAGTTGCTTCAGGGAAGGAACTAGTGGGTACGCTGTGTCTCTTTTGTCTTGTGAGAAACCAGAGTTTTGGATGCTGCCTGTGCACATGGAAATGGGGTCGTGATGGTACTAGCCTTGCTTTTCTCTTTGGAAACCTCCATTCTTGCTGCCGTGAAGCTCCCTGAAATTCTCTGCTGTTGACCGCCCCGTGACCACTGTAGGCATGGGTCTGGGAAGAAAATGAGTTTTCTCTGGCTACACACGGAGCTTCACTGGCCGGGGTGGGGCTCACCTTGCCATGCTCTAGAGCCAAAGGGAATCTCCACGTGAGTCCTCGCCTCGAGGTAAGGCCCTGAGTAGCCCTGCAGAAAGGGAGGCATGCAGCTCTTTCCATGAGCTCTTAGTGGAGGTTCCGCTTTATATTAAAGGAAGGACCCTTTTCAGGACTCCTAGGTCTCTCGGGTGAGCATCATTTTGCTTCCAAGATCACTGACTCCCTCCACACCCCTGTGGGCCTGCTGAGCAGCATTGAGTCCCATACGTCCCTCGGAGGCCCTCTGTGTCTGCCGAGTCTCGGGCAACACACTATACGTTACTTCAGGAGAGCTACATTTCCAGAACCCTCGAACAGCATCAGAACCACATTTCTAGGCAGTCCAACATGCCCTGGAAGTCTTCGACATTGCCCTCGTCTGAGCTGCTCTGAGGAAACACTCTGCTTAGAATTGATCGAGGACCTCGTTCCTGAAGTCACTCTAGTCAAGGAGAAATACAGCATCCTAACATGCTGTGTCGCTCACAGGGCAAGCAACGTGAGAACTTGCCCCGAGGTAAGGCCCTGAAATGCTATGCACAAGCAGAGGCGTGTAGCAGTTTCCATGAGGCCGTAGTCGCTGCTCTGCAGCATTTGAACGCCAGTAGGCTTTTTAGGACACCTAGGTGCCTCGTCTGGTAAACTTATTCCCTGCAAGAACACCGAGTACCCTCAGTCTCACCTGGCCATTCTAAGCACTATCCAGGCCAGGAGCTTTCCGACTCGCAGTGTGTATGCCGAGTGAAGGGCTACACAGTGCACTCTTATTGGGACATCTGGATTTAGCCAGCAATCGCACAGATTGACGAGCACCGTTCTAGCAAGTTCCAACATGCCGTGGAAGTCACACTCATTCCCTAGTCTGAGCTGCACAGAGAAAAACACTAGGCTTCTCCTTCCATCCAGGACCTCCTACCTGAAGTCACCCTGCCTCCAGGAGAAAGACGGCTGCGTTCCTATTGCAACTGAAGGACAGTTTCTCCTGTAGCACTGCAGGCTTTTGAATAGGCAAGGGCCCAGAGGCCTAGCTAGGGCTTTCCCTGGTGAGGCCGTTCACTAGAGGTAGAACACCCTGCCTCGAGAAGTTGATTCAGGGAAGCAACCAGTGTGTACTCTGGGTCTCTTTTGACTTGTTAGAAACCACAGAGATGTATGCTGCCTGTGCCCACGGAAATGGGGGTATATGATGGTAATAGCCTTGTTTCCCATTTGGAAACCTCCATTCTTGCTGCCGTGAAGCTCCCTGAAATTCTCTGCTGTGGACAGGCCCCTGGCTATTGTAGGCATTGGTCTGGGGAGAAAATGAGTTTTCTCTGGCTACCCAGTGTGCTTCATACCCAGGGCTGGGACTCATCTTGCCATGCTCTAGAGCTATAAGGAATCTCAACGTCAGTCCTTGCCTCGAGGTAAGGCCCTGAGTAGCCATGCAGAAAGGGAGGCATGCAGCTCTTTCCATGAGCTCTTAGTCGCTGTTCTCCTTTATATTAAAGGAAGTAGCCTTTTCAGCACTCCTAGGACCCTCGGGGCAGCCTCATTTTAGTACCAAGATCACTGAGTACCTCCACACCCCTGTTGGCTTGCTGAGCAACAACGAGGCCCTTAGGTCCCTCGGAGGTCCTCTGTGTCTGCTGAGTCATGGGCAACACACTGCACTCTTTCTTGGGATATCTTGGTTTCACAGCACTCGCACAGGTTCACGAGCACCGTTCTGGCAAGTTCCGACTTGCTGTGGAAGTCGCACACATTCCCTAGTCTGAGCTGCACTGAGAAAAACACTAGGCTTCCCCTTCCTTCCAGGAACTCCTACCTGAAGTCACCCTGCCTCCAGGAGAACGACGCCTTGCTTCCTATTGCAACTAAAGCACAGTTCTTCCTATAGCACTGCAAGCTTTTGAATAGGCACGAGCCCAGAGGCCTAGCTAGGGCGTTCCTTGGTTGAGGCAGTTCACTAGATGCAGAACACCCTGCCACGAGAATTTGATTCAGGGAAGGAAGCAGTGTGTAATCTGTGTCTCTTTTGAGTTGTGTGAAACCACAGGGATGTATGCTGTTTGTGCCTAGGGAAATGTGGGCATGTTGGTAGTAGACTTGCTTATCCATTTTGAAAGCTCCATTCATGCTGCCTTGAAGCTCCCTGAATTCTCTGCTGTTGACAGGACCCTGGCTATTGTAGGCATTGGTCTGGGAAGAAAATGAGTTTTCTCTGGCTACACAGGGTGCTTCATTATCCGGGGTGGGACTCATCTTGCCATGCTCTAGAGCTAAAGGGAATCTCAACGTGAGTCCTTGCCTCGAGGTAAGGCCCTGAGTAGCCAGACAGAAAGGGAGGCATGCAGCTCTTTCCATGAGCTCTTAGTCGCTGTTCTGCTTTATTTTAAAGGAAGTACACTTTTCAGCACTCCTAGGCCCCTCGGGTGAGCATCCTTTTCGTTCCAAGATCACTGAGATCCTCCACACTCCTGTAGGCCTGCTGAGCAACAACGTGGCCCATATGTCCCTCGGAGTTCCTCTGTGCCTGCTGAGTCATGGGCAACACACTGCAGTCTTTCTTAGGAGATCTTGATCGAACAGCACTCGCACAGGTTGACGAGCTCCGTTTTGGCAAGTTCCAACTTGCTGTGCAAATCGCGCACACATTCCCTAGTCTGAGCTGCATTGAGGAAAACACTAGGCTTCGCCTTCCTTCCAGGACCTCCTACCTGAAGTCACCCTGCCTCCAGGAGAAAATCGGCTTGCGTTCGTATTGCAACTAAAGCAGAGTTTTTCCTCTAGCACTGCAGGCTTTTGAAGAGGCACCGGCCCCGAGGCCTAACTAGGGCCTTCCTTGGTTGAGGCCGTGCACTAGATGCAGAACGCCGTGCCTCGAGAAGTTGCTTCAGGGAAGGAACTAGTGGGTACGCTGTGTCTCTTTTGTCTTGTGAGAAACCAGAGTTTGGGATGCTGCCTGTGCACATGGAAGTGGGGTCGTGATGGTACTAGCCTTGCTTTTCTCTTTGGAAACCTCCATTCTTGCTGCCGTGAAGCTCCCTGAAATTCTCTGCTGTTGACCGCCCCGTGACCACTGTAGGCATGAGTGTGGGAAGAAAATGAGTTTTCTCTGGCTACACACGGAGCTTCACTGGCCGGGGTGGGGCTCACCTTGCCATGCTCTAGAGCCAAAGGGAATCTCCACGTGAGTCCTCGCCTCGAGGTAAGGCCCTGAGTAGCCCTGCAGAAAGGGAGGCATGCAGCTCTTTCCATGAGCTCTTAGTGGAGGTTCCGCTTTATATTAAAGGAAGGACCCTTTTCAGGACTCCTAGGTCTCTCGGGTGAGCATCATTTTGCTTCCAAGATCACTGACTCCCTCCACACCCCTGTGGGCCTGCTGAGCAGCATTGAGTCCCATACGTCCCTCGGAGGCCCTCTGTGTCTGCCGAGTCTCGGGCAACACACTATACGTTACTTCAGGAGAGCTACATTTCCAGAACCCTCGAACAGCATCAGAACCACATTTCTAGGCAGTCCAACATGCCCTGGAAGTCTTCGACATTGCCCTCGTCTGAGCTGCTCTGAGGAAACACTCTGCTTAGAATTGATCGAGGACCTCGTTCCTGAAGTCACTCTAGTCAAGGAGAAATACAGCATCCTAACATGCTGTGTCGCTCACAGGGCAAGCAACGTGAGAACTTGCCCCGAGGTAAGGCCCTGAAATGCTATGCACAAGCAGAGGCGTGTAGCAGTTTCCATGAGGCCGTAGTCGCTGCTCTGCAGCATTTGAACGCCAGTAGGCTTTTTAGGACACCTAGGTGCCTCGTCTGGTAAACTTATTCCCTGCAAGAACACCGAGTACCCTCAGTCTCACCTGGCCATTCTAAGCACTATCCAGGCCAGGAGCTTTCCGACTCACAGTGTGTATGCCGAGTGAAGGGCTACACAGTGCACTCTTATTGGGACATCTGGATTTAGCCAGCAATCGCACAGATTGACGAGCACCGTTCTAGCAAGTTCCAACATGCCGTGGAAGTCACACTCATTCCCTAGTCTGAGCTGCACAGAGAAAAACACTAGGCTTCTCCTTCCATCCAGGACCTCCTACCTGAAGTCACCCTGCCTCCAGGAGAAAGACGGCTGCGTTCCTATTGCAACTGAAGCACAGTTTCTCCTGTAGCACTGCAGGCTTTTGAATAGGCAAGGGCCCAGAGGCCTAGCTAGGGCTTTCCCTGGTGAGGCCGTTCACTAGAGGTAGAACACCCTGCCTCGAGAAGTTGATTCAGGGAAGCAACCAGTGTGTACTCTGGGTCTCTTTTGACTTGTTAGAAACCACAGAGATGTATGCTGCCTGTGCCCACGGAAATGGGGGTATATGATGGTAATAGCCTTGTTTCCCATTTGGAAACCTCCATTCTTGCTGCCGTGAAGCTCCCTGAAATTCTCTGCTGTGGACAGGCCCCTGGCTATTGTAGGCATTGGTCTGGGGAGAAAATGAGTTTTCTCTGGCTACCCAGTGTGCTTCATACCCAGGGCTGGGACTCATCTTGCCATGCTCTAGAGCTATAAGGAATCTCAACGTCAGTCCTTGCCTCGAGGTAAGGCCCTGAGTAGCCATGCAGAAAGGGAGGCATGCAGCTCTTTCCATGAGCTCTTAGTCGCTGTTCTCCTTTATATTAAAGGAAGTAGCCTTTTCAGCACTCCTAGCACCCTCGGGGCAGCCTCATTTTAGTACCAAGATCACTGAGTACCTCCACACCCCTGTTGGCTTGCTGAGCAACAACGAGGCCCTTAGGTCCCTCGGAGGTCCTCTGTGTCTGCTGAGTCATGGGCAACACACTGCACTCTTTCTTGGGATATCTTGGTTTCACAGCACTCGCACAGGTTCACGAGCACCGTTCTGGCAAGTTCCGACTTGCTGTGGAAGTCGCACACATTCCCTAGTCTGAGCTGCACTGAGAAAAACACTAGGCTTCCCCTTCCTTCCAGGAACTCCTACCTGAAGTCACCCTGCCTCCAGGAGAACGACGCCTTGCTTCCTATTGCAACTAAAGCACAGTTCTTCCTATAGCACTGCAAGCTTTTGAATAGGCACGAGCCCAGAGGCCTAGCTAGGGCGTTCCTTGGTTGAGGCAGTTCACTAGATGCAGAACACCCTGCCACGAGAATTTGATTCAGGGAAGGAAGCAGTGTGTAATCTGTGTCTCTTTTGAGTTGTGTGAAACCACAGGGATGTACGCTGTTTGTGCCTAGGGAAATGTGGGCATGTTGGTAGTAGACTTGCTTATCCATTTTGAAAGCTCCATTCATGCTGCCTTGAAGCTCCCTGAATTCTCTGCTGTTGACAGGACCCTGGCTATTGTAGGCATTGGTCTGGGAAGAAAATGAGTTTTCTCTGGCTACACAGGGTGCTTCATTATCCGGGGTGGGACTCATCTTGCCATGCTCTAGAGCTAAAGGGAATCTCAACGTGAGTCCTTGCCTCGAGGTAAGGCCCTGAGTAGCCAGACAGAAAGGGAGGCATGCAGCTCTTTCCATGAGCTCTTAGTCGCTGTTCTGCTTTATTTTAAAGGAAGTACACTTTTCAGCACTCCTAGGCCCCTCGGGTGAGCATCCTTTTCGTTCCAAGATCACTGAGATCCTCCACACTCCTGTAGGCCTGCTGAGCAACAACGTGGCCCATATGTCCCTCGGAGTTCCTCTGTGCCTGCTGAGTCATGGGCAACACACTGCAGTCTTTCTTAGGAGATCTTGATCGAACAGCACTCGCACAGGTTGACGAGCTCCGTTTTGGCAAGTTCCAACTTGCTGTGGAAATCGCGCACACATTCCCTAGTCTGAGCTGCATTGAGGAAAACACTAGGCTTCGCCTTCCTTCCAGGACCTCCTACCTGAAGTCACCCTGCCTCCAGGAGAAAATCGGCTTGCGTTCGTATTGCAACTAAAGCAGAGTTTTTCCTCTAGCACTGCAGGCTTTTGAAGAGGCACCGGCCCCGAGGCCTAACTAGGGCGTTCCTTGGTTGAGGCCGTGCACTAGATGCAGAACGCCGTGCCTCGAGAAGTTGCTTCAGGGAAGGAACTAGTGGGAACGCTGTGTCTCTTTTGTCTTGTGAGAAACCAGAGTTGTGGATGCTGCCTGTGCACATGGAAATGGGGTCGTGATGGTACTAGCCTTACTTTTCTCTTTGGAAACCTCCATTCTTGCTGCCGTGAAGCTCCCTGAAATTCTCTGCTGTTGACCGCCCCGTGACCACTGTAGGCATGGGTGTGGGAAGAAAATGAGTTTTCTCTGGCTACACACGGAGCTTCACTGGCCGGGGTGGGGCTCACCTTGCCATGCTCTAGAGCCAAAGGGAATCTCCACGTGAGTCCTCGCCTCGAGGTAAGGCCCTGAGTAGCCCTGCAGAAAGGGAGGCATGCAGCTCTTTCCATGAGCTCTTAGTGGAGGTTCCGCTTTATATTAAAGGAAGGACCCTTTTCAGGACTCCTAGGTCTCTCGGGTGAGCATCATTTTGCTTCCAAGATCACTGACTCCCTCCACACCCCTGTGGGCCTGCTGAGCAGCATTGAGTCCCATACGTCCCTCGGAGGCCCTCTGTGTCTGCCGAGTCTCGGGCAACACACTATACGTTACTTCAGGAGAGCTACATTTCCAGAACCCTCGAACAGCATCAGAACCACATTTCTAGGCAGTCCAACATGCCCTGGAAGTCTTCGACATTGCCCTCGTCTGAGCTGCTCTGAGGAAACACTCTGCTTAGAATTGATCGAGGACCTCGTTCCTGAAGTCACTCTAGTCAAGGAGAAATACAGCATCCTAACATGCTGTGTCGCTCACAGGGCAAGCAACGTGAGAACTTGCCTCGAGGTAAGGCCCTGAAATGCTATGCACAAGCAGAGGCGTGTAGCAGTTTCCATGAGGCCGTAGTCGCTGCTCTGCAGCATTTGAACGCCAGTAGGCTTTTTAGGACACCTAGGTGCCTCGTCTGGTAAACTTATTCCCTGCAAGAACACCGAGTACCTTCAGTCTCACCTGGCCATTCTAAGCACTATCCAGGCCAGGAGCTTTCCGACTCACAGTGTGTATGCCGAGTGAAGGGCTACACAGTGCACTCTTATTGGGACATCTGTATTTAGCCAGCAATCGCACAGATTGACGAGCACCGTTCTAGCAAGTTCCAACATGCCGTGGAAGTCACACTCATTCCCTAGTCTGAGCTGCACAGAGAAAAACACTAGGCTTCTCCTTCCATCCAGGACCTCCTACCTGAAGTCACCCTGCCTCCAGGAGAAAGACGGCTGCGTTCCTATTGCAACTGAAGCACAGTTTCTCCTGTAGCACTGCAGGCTTTTGAATAGGCAAGGGCCCAGAGGCCTAGCTAGGGCTTTCCCTGGTGAGGCCGTTCACTAGAGGTAGAACACCCTGCCTCGAGAAGTTGATTCAGGGAAGCAACCAGTGTGTACTCTGGGTCTCTTTTGACTTGTTAGAAACCACAGAGATGTATGCTGCCTGTGCCCACGGAAATGGGGGTATATGATGGTAATAGCCTTGTTTCCCATTTGGAAACCTCCATTCTTGCTGCCGTGAAGCTCCCTGAAATTCTCTGCTGTGGACAGGCCCCTGGCTATTGTAGGCATTGGTCTGGGGAGAAAATGAGTTTTCTCTGGCTACCCAGTGTGCTTCATACCCAGGGCTGGGACTCATCTTGCCATGCTCTAGAGCTATAAGGAATCTCAACGTCAGTCCTTGCCTCGAGGTAAGGCCCTGAGTAGCCATGCAGAAAGGGAGGCATGCAGCTCTTTCCATGAGCTCTTAGTCGCTGTTCTCCTTTATATTAAAGGAAGTAGCCTTTTCAGCACTCCTAGGACCCTCGGGGCAGCCTCATTTTAGTACCAAGATCACTGAGTACCTCCACACCCCTGTTGGCTTGCTGAGCAACAACGAGGCCCTTAGGTCCCTCGGAGGTCCTCTGTGTCTGCTGAGTCATGGGCAACACACTGCACTCTTTCTTGGGATATCTTGGTTTCACAGCACTCGCACAGGTTCACGAGCACCGTTCTGGCAAGTTCCGACTTGCTGTGGAAGTCGCACACATTCCCTAGTCTGAGCTGCACTGAGAAAAACACTAGGCTTCCCCTTCCTTCCAGGAACTCCTACCTGAAGTCACCCTGCCTCCAGGAGAACGACGCCTTGCTTCCTATTGCAACTAAAGCACAGTTCTTCCTATAGCACTGCAAGCTTTTGAATAGGCACGAGCCCAGAGGCCTAGCTAGGACGTTCCTTGGTTGAGGCAGTTCACTAGATGCAGAACACCCTGCCACGAGAATTTGATTCAGGGAAGGAAGCAGTGTGTAATCTGTGTCTCTTTTGAGTTGTGTGAAACCACAGGGATGTATGCTGTTTGTGCCTAGGGAAATGTGGGCATGTTGGTAGTAGACTTGCTTATCCATTTTGAAAGCTCCATTCATGCTGCCTTGAAGCTCCCTGAATTCTCTGCTGTTGACAGGACCCTGGCTATTGTAGGCATTGGTCTGGGAAGAAAATGAGTTTTCTCTGGCTACACAGGGTGCTTCATTATCCGGGGTGGGACTCATCTTGCCATGCTCTAGAGCTAAAGGGAATCTCAACGTGAGTCCTTGCCTCGAGGTAAGGCCCTGAGTAGCCAGACAGAAAGGGAGGCATGCAGCTCTTTCCATGAGCTCTTAGTCGCTGTTCTGCTTTATTTTAAAGGAAGTACACTTTTCAGCACTCCTAGGCCCCTCGGGTGAGCATCCTTTTCGTTCCAAGATCACTGAGATCCTCCACACTCCTGTAGGCCTGCTGAGCAACAACGTGGCCCATATGTCCCTCGGAGTTCCTCTGTGCCTGCTGAGTCATGGGCAACACACTGCAGTCCTTCTTAGGAGATCTTGATCGAACAGCACTCGCACAGGTTGACGAGCTCCGTTTTGGCAAGTTCCAACTTGCTGTGGAAATCGCGCACACATTCCCTAGTCTGAGCTGCATTGAGGAAAACACTAGGCTTCGCCTTCCTTCCAGGACCTCCTACCTGAAGTCACCCTGCCTCCAGGAGAAAATCGGCTTGCGTTCGTATTGCAACTAAAGCAGAGTTTTTCCTCTAGCACTGCAGGCTTTTGAAGAGGCACCGGCCCCGAGGCCTAACTAGGGCGTTCCTTGGTTGAGGCCGTGCACTAGATGCAGAACGCCGTGCCTCGAGAAGTTGCTTCAGGGAAGGAACTAGTGGGTACGCTGTGTCTCTTTTGTCTTGTGAGAAACCAGAGTTTTGGATGCTGCCTGTGCACATGGAAATGGGGTCGTGATGGTACTAGCCTTGCTTTTCTCTTTGGAAACCTCCATTCTTGCTGCCGTGAAGCTCCCTGAAATTCTCTGCTGTTGACCGCCCCGTGACCACTGTAGGCATGGGTCTGGGAAGAAAATGAGTTTTCTCTGGCTACACACGGAGCTTCACTGGCCGGGGTGGGGCTCACCTTGCCATGCTCTAGAGCCAAAGGGAATCTCCACGTGAGTCCTCGCCTCGAGGTAAGGCCCTGAGTAGCCCTGCAGAAAGGGAGGCATGCAGCTCTTTCCATGAGCTCTTAGTGGAGGTTCCGCTTTATATTAAAGGAAGGACCCTTTTCAGGACTCCTAGGTCTCTCGGGTGAGCATCATTTTGCTTCCAAGATCACTGACTCCCTCCACACCCCTGTGGGCCTGCTGAGCAGCATTGAGTCCCATACGTCCCTCGGAGGCCCTCTGTGTCTGCCGAGTCTCGGGCAACACACTATACGTTACTTCAGGAGAGCTACATTTCCAGAACCCTCGAACAGCATCAGAACCACATTTCTAGGCAGTCCAACATGCCCTGGAAGTCTTCGACATTGCCCTCGTCTGAGCTGCTCTGAGGAAACACTCTGCTTAGAATTGATCGAGGACCTCGTTCCTGAAGTCACTCTAGTCAAGGAGAAATACAGCATCCTAACATGCTGTGTCGCTCACAGGGCAAGCAACGTGAGAACTTGCCTCGAGGTAAGGCCCTGAAATGCTATGCACAAGCAGAGGCGTGTAGCAGTTTCCATGAGGCCGTAGTCGCTGCTCTGCAGCATTTGAACGCCAGTAGGCTTTTTAGGACACCTAGGTGCCTCGTCTGGTAAACTTATTCCCTGCAAGAACACCGAGTACCCTCAGTCTCACCTGGCCATTCTAAGCACTATCCAGGCCAGGAGCTTTCCGACTCGCAGTGTGTATGCCGAGTGAAGGGCTACACAGTGCACTCTTATTGGGACATCTGGATTTAGCCAGCAATCGCACAGATTGACGAGCACCGTTCTAGCAAGTTCCAACATGCCGTGGAAGTCACACTCATTCCCTAGTCTGAGCTGCACAGAGAAAAACACTAGGCTTCTCCTTCCATCCAGGACCTCCTACCTGAAGTCACCCTGCCTCCAGGAGAAAGACGGCTGCGTTCCTATTGCAACTGAAGGACAGTTTCTCCTGTAGCACTGCAGGCTTTTGAATAGGCAAGGGCCCAGAGGCCTAGCTAGGGCTTTCCCTGGTGAGGCCGTTCACTAGAGGTAGAACACCCTGCCTCGAGAAGTTGATTCAGGGAAGCAACCAGTGTGTACTCTGGGTCTCTTTTGACTTGTTAGAAACCACAGAGATGTATGCTGCCTGTGCCCACGGAAATGGGGGTATATGATGGTAATAGCCTTGTTTCCCATTTGGAAACCTCCATTCTTGCTGCCGTGAAGCTCCCTGAAATTCTCTGCTGTGGACAGGCCCCTGGCTATTGTAGGCATTGGTCTGGGGAGAAAATGAGTTTTCTCTGGCTACCCAGTGTGCTTCATACCCAGGGCTGGGACTCATCTTGCCATGCTCTAGAGCTATAAGGAATCTCAACGTCAGTCCTTGCCTCGAGGTAAGGCCCTGAGTAGCCATGCAGAAAGGGAGGCATGCAGCTCTTTCCATGAGCTCTTAGTCGCTGTTCTCCTTTATATTAAAGGAAGTAGCCTTTTCAGCACTCCTAGGACCCTCGGGGCAGCCTCATTTTAGTACCAAGATCACTGAGTACCTCCACACCCCTGTTGGCTTGCTGAGCAACAACGAGGCCCTTAGGTCCCTCGGAGGTCCTCTGTGTCTGCTGAGTCATGGGCAACACACTGCACTCTTTCTTGGGATATCTTGGTTTCACAGCACTCGCACAGGTTCACGAGCACCGTTCTGGCAAGTTCCGACTTGCTGTGGAAGTCGCACACATTCCCTAGTCTGAGCTGCACTGAGAAAAACACTAGGCTTCCCCTTCCTTCCAGGAACTCCTACCTGAAGTCACCCTGCCTCCAGGAGAACGACGCCTTGCTTCCTATTGCAACTAAAGCACAGTTCTTCCTATAGCACTGCAAGCTTTTGAATAGGCACGAGCCCAGAGGCCTAGCTAGGGCGTTCCTTGGTTGAGGCAGTTCACTAGATGCAGAACACCCTGCCACGAGAATTTGATTCAGGGAAGGAAGCAGTGTGTAATCTGTGTCTCTTTTGAGTTGTGTGAAACCACAGGGATGTATGCTGTTTGTGCCTAGGGAAATGTGGGCATGTTGGTAGTAGACTTGCTTATCCATTTTGAAAGCTCCATTCATGCTGCCTTGAAGCTCCCTGAATTCTCTGCTGTTGACAGGACCCTGGCTATTGTAGGCATTGGTCTGGGAAGAAAATGAGTTTTCTCTGGCTACACAGGGTGCTTCATTATCCGGGGTGGGACTCATCTTGCCATGCTCTAGAGCTAAAGGGAATCTCAACGTGAGTCCTTGCCTCGAGGTAAGGCCCTGAGTAGCCAGACAGAAAGGGAGGCATGCAGCTCTTTCCATGAGCTCTTAGTCGCTGTTCTGCTTTATTTTAAAGGAAGTACACTTTTCAGCACTCCTAGGCCCCTCGGGTGAGCATCCTTTTCGTTCCAAGATCACTGAGATCCTCCACACTCCTGTAGGCCTGCTGAGCAACAACGTGGCCCATATGTCCCTCGGAGTTCCTCTGTGCCTGCTGAGTCATGGGCAACACACTGCAGTCTTTCTTAGGAGATCTTGATCGAACAGCACTCGCACAGGTTGACGAGCTCCGTTTTGGCAAGTTCCAACTTGCTGTGGAAATCGCGCACACATTCCCTAGTCTGAGCTGCATTGAGGAAAACACTAGGCTTCGCCTTCCTTCCAGGACCTCCTACCTGAAGTCACCCTGCCTCCAGGAGAAAATCGGCTTGCGTTCGTATTGCAACTAAAGCAGAGTTTTTCCTCTAGCACTGCAGGCTTTTGAAGAGGCACCGGCCCCGAGGCCTAACTAGGGCGTTCCTTGGTTGAGGCCGTGCACTAGATGCAGAACGCCGTGCCTCGAGAAGTTGCTTCAGGGAAGGAACTAGTGGGTACGCTGTGTCTCTTTTGTCTTGTGAGAAACCAGAGTTGTGGATGCTGCCTGTGCACATGGAAATGGGGTCGTGATGGTACTAGCCTTACTTTTCTCTTTGGAAACCTCCATTCTTGCTGCCGTGAAGCTCCCTGAAATTCTCTGCTGTTGACCGCCCCGTGACCACTGTAGGCATGGGTGTGGGAAGAAAATGAGTTTTCTCTGGCTACACACGGAGCTTCACTGGCCGGGGTGGGGCTCACCTTGCCATGCTCTAGAGCCAAAGGGAATCTCCACGTGAGTCCTCGCCTCGAGGTAAGGCCCTGAGTAGCCCTGCAGAAAGGGAGGCATGCAGCTCTTTCCATGAGCTCTTAGTGGAGGTTCCGCTTTATATTAAAGGAAGGACCCTTTTCAGGACTCCTAGGTCTCTCGGGTGAGCATCATTTTGCTTCCAAGATCACTGACTCCCTCCACACCCCTGTGGGCCTGCTGAGCAGCATTGAGTCCCATACGTCCCTCGGAGGCCCTCTGTGTCTGCCGAGTCTCGGGCAACACACTATACGTTACTTCAGGAGAGCTACATTTCCAGAACCCTCGAACAGCATCAGAACCACATTTCTAGGCAGTCCAACATGCCCTGGAAGTCTTCGACATTGCCCTCGTCTGAGCTGCTCTGAGGAAACACTCTGCTTAGAATTGATCGAGGACCTCGTTCCTGAAGTCACTCTAGTCAAGGAGAAATACAGCATCCTAACATGCTGTGTCGCTCACAGGGCAAGCAACGTGAGAACTTGCCTCGAGGTAAGGCCCTGAAATGCTATGCACAAGCAGAGGCGTGTAGCAGTTTCCATGAGGCCGTAGTCGCTGCTCTGCAGCATTTGAACGCCAGTAGGCTTTTTAGGACACCTAGGTGCCTCGTCTGGTAAACTTATTCCCTGCAAGAACACCGAGTACCTTCAGTCTCACCTGGCCATTCTAAGCACTATCCAGGCCAGGAGCTTTCCGACTCACAGTGTGTATGCCGAGTGAAGGGCTACACAGTGCACTCTTATTGGGACATCTGGATTTAGCCAGCAATCGCACAGATTGACGAGCACCGTTCTAGCAAGTTCCAACATGCCGTGGAAGTCACACTCATTCCCTAGTCTGAGCTGCACAGAGAAAAACACTAGGCTTCTCCTTCCATCCAGGACCTCCTACCTGAAGTCACCCTGCCTCCAGGAGAAAGACGGCTGCGTTCCTATTGCAACTGAAGCACAGTTTCTCCTGTAGCACTGCAGGCTTTTGAATAGGCAAGGGCCCAGAGGCCTAGCTAGGGCTTTCCCTGGTGAGGCCGTTCACTAGAGGTAGAACACCCTGCCTCGAGAAGTTGATTCAGGGAAGCAACCAGTGTGTACTCTGGGTCTCTTTTGACTTGTTAGAAACCACAGAGATGTATGCTGCCTGTGCCCACGGAAATGGGGGTATATGATGGTAATAGCCTTGTTTCCCATTTGGAAACCTCCATTCTTGCTGCCGTGAAGCTCCCTGAAATTCTCTGCTGTGGACAGGCCCCTGGCTATTGTAGGCATTGGTCTGGGGAGAAAATGAGTTTTCTCTGGCTACCCAGTGTGCTTCATACCCAGGGCTGGGACTCATCTTGCCATGCTCTAGAGCTATAAGGAATCTCAACGTCAGTCCTTGCCTCGAGGTAAGGCCCTGAGTAGCCATGCAGAAAGGGAGGCATGCAGCTCTTTCCATGAGCTCTTAGTCGCTGTTCTCCTTTATATTAAAGGAAGTAGCCTTTTCAGCACTCCTAGGACCCTCGGGGCAGCCTCATTTTAGTACCAAGATCACTGAGTACCTCCACACCCCTGTTGGCTTGCTGAGCAACAACGAGGCCCTTAGGTCCCTCGGAGGTCCTCTGTGTCTGCTGAGTCATGGGCAACACACTGCACTCTTTCTTGGGATATCTTGGTTTCACAGCACTCGCACAGGTTCACGAGCACCGTTCTGGCAAGTTCCGACTTGCTGTGGAAGTCGCACACATTCCCTAGTCTGAGCTGCACTGAGAAAAACACTAGGCTTCCCCTTCCTTCCAGGAACTCCTACCTGAAGTCACCCTGCCTCCAGGAGAACGACGCCTTGCTTCCTATTGCAACTAAAGCACAGTTCTTCCTATAGCACTGCAAGCTTTTGAATAGGCACGAGCCCAGAGGCCTAGCTAGGACGTTGCTTGGTTGAGGCAGTTCACTAGATGCAGAACACCCTGCCACGAGAATTTGATTCAGGGAAGGAAGCAGTGTGTAATCTGTGTCTCTTTTGAGTTGTGTGAAACCACAGGGATGTATGCTGTTTGTGCCTAGGGAAATGTGGGCATGTTGGTAGTAGACTTGCTTATCCATTTTGAAAGCTCCATTCATGCTGCCTTGAAGCTCCCTGAATTCTCTGCTGTTGACAGGACCCTGGCTATTGTAGGCATTGGTCTGGGAAGAAAATGAGTTTTCTCTGGCTACACAGGGTGCTTCATTATCCGGGGTGGGACTCATCTTGCCATGCTCTAGAGCTAAAGGGAATCTCAACGTGAGTCCTTGCCTCGAGGTAAGGCCCTGAGTAGCCAGACAGAAAGGGAGGCATGCAGCTCTTTCCATGAGCTCTTAGTCGCTGTTCTGCTTTATTTTAAAGGAAGTACACTTTTCAGCACTCCTAGGCCCCTCGGGTGAGCATCCTTTTCGTTCCAAGATCACTGAGATCCTCCACACTCCTGTAGGCCTGCTGAGCAACAACGTGGCCCATAAGTCCCTCGGAGTTCCTCTGTGCCTGCTGAGTCATGGGCAACACACTGCAGTCCTTCTTAGGAGATCTTGATCGAACAGCACTCGCACAGGTTGACGAGCTCCGTTTTGGCAAGTTCCAACTTGCTGTGGAAATCGCGCACACATTCCCTAGTCTGAGCTGCATTGAGGAAAACACTAGGCTTCGCCTTCCTTCCAGGACCTCCTACCTGAAGTCACCCTGCCTCCAGGAGAAAATCGGCTTGCGTTCGTATTGCAACTAAAGCAGAGTTTTTCCTCTAGCACTGCAGGCTTTTGAAGAGGCACCGGCCCCGAGGCCTAACTAGGGCGTTCCTTGGTTGAGGCCGTGCACTAGATGCAGAACGCCGTGCCTCGAGAAGTTGCTTCAGGGAAGGAACTAGTGGGTACGCTGTGTCTCTTTTGTCTTGTGAGAAACCAGAGTTTTGGATGCTGCCTGTGCACATGGAAATGGGGTCGTGATGGTACTAGCCTTGCTTTTCTCTTTGGAAACCTCCATTCTTGCTGCCGTGAAGCTCCCTGAAATTCTCTGCTGTTGACCGCCCCGTGACCACTGTAGGCATGGGTCTGGGAAGAAAATGAGTTTTCTCTGGCTACACACGGAGCTTCACTGGCCGGGGTGGGGCTCACCTTGCCATGCTCTAGAGCCAAAGGGAATCTCCACGTGAGTCCTCGCCTCGAGGTAAGGCCCTGAGTAGCCCTGCAGAAAGGGAGGCATGCAGCTCTTTCCATGAGCTCTTAGTGGAGGTTCCGCTTTATATTAAAGGAAGGACCCTTTTCAGGACTCCTAGGTCTCTCGGGTGAGCATCATTTTGCTTCCAAGATCACTGACTCCCTCCACACCCCTGTGGGCCTGCTGAGCAGCATTGAGTCCCATACGTCCCTCGGAGGCCCTCTGTGTCTGCCGAGTCTCGGGCAACACACTATACGTTACTTCAGGAGAGCTACATTTCCAGAACCCTCGAACAGCATCAGAACCACATTTCTAGGCAGTCCAACATGCCCTGGAAGTCTTCGACATTGCCCTCGTCTGAGCTGCTCTGAGGAAACACTCTGCTTAGAATTGATCGAGGACCTCGTTCCTGAAGTCACTCTAGTCAAGGAGAAATACAGCATCCTAACATGCTGTGTCGCTCACAGGGCAAGCAACGTGAGAACTTGCCCCGAGGTAAGGCCCTGAAATGCTATGCACAAGCAGAGGCGTGTAGCAGTTTCCATGAGGCCGTAGTCGCTGCTCTGCAGCATTTGAACGCCAGTAGGCTTTTTAGGACACTTAGGTGCCTCGTCTGGTAAACTTATTCCCTGCAAGAACACCGAGTACCCTCAGTCTCACCTGGCCATTCTAAGCACTATCCAGGCCAGGAGCTTTCCGACTCACAGTGTGTATGCCGAGTGAAGGGCTACACAGTGCACTCTTATTGGGACATCTGGATTTAGCCAGCAATCGCACAGATTGACGAGCACCGTTCTAGCAAGTTCCAACATGCCGTGGAAGTCACACTCATTCCCTAGTCTGAGCTGCACAGAGAAAAACACTAGGCTTCTCCTTCCATCCAGGACCTCCTACCTGAAGTCACCCTGCCTCCAGGAGAAAGACGGCTGCGTTCCTATTGCAACTGAAGCACAGTTTCTCCTGTAGCACTGCAGGCTTTTGAATAGGCAAGGGCCCAGAGGCCTAGCTAGGGCTTTCCCTGGTGAGGCCGTTCACTAGAGGTAGAACACCCTGCCTCGAGAAGTTGATTCAGGGAAGCAACCAGTGTGTACTCTGGGTCTCTTTTGACTTGTTAGAAACCACAGAGATGTATGCTGCCTGTGCCCACGGAAATGGGGGTATATGATGGTAATAGCCTTGTTTCCCATTTGGAAACCTCCATTCTTGCTGCCGTGAAGCTCCCTGAAATTCTCTGCTGTGGACAGGCCCCTGGCTATTGTAGGCATTGGTCTGGGGAGAAAATGAGTTTTCTCTGGCTACCCAGTGTGCTTCATACCCAGGGCTGGGACTCATCTTGCCATGCTCTAGAGCTATAAGGAATCTCAACGTCAGTCCTTGCCTCGAGGTAAGGCCCTGAGTAGCCATGCAGAAAGGGAGGCATGCAGCTCTTTCCATGAGCTCTTAGTCGCTGTTCTCCTTTATATTAAAGGAAGTAGCCTTTTCAGCACTCCTAGGACCCTCGGGGCAGCCTCATTTTAGTACCAAGATCACTGAGTACCTCCACACCCCTGTTGGCTTGCTGAGCAACAACGAGGCCCTTAGGTCCCTCGGAGGTCCTCTGTGTCTGCTGAGTCATGGGCAACACACTGCACTCTTTCTTGGGATATCTTGGTTTCACAGCACTCGCACAGGTTCACGAGCACCGTTCTGGCAAGTTCCGACTTGCTGTGGAAGTCGCACACATTCCCTAGTCTGAGCTGCACTGAGAAAAACACTAGGCTTCCCCTTCCTTCCAGGAACTCCTACCTGAAGTCACCCTGCCTCCAGGAGAACGACGCCTTGCTTCCTATTGCAACTAAAGCACAGTTCTTCCTATAGCACTGCAAGCTTTTGAATAGGCACGAGCCCAGAGGCCTAGCTAGGGCGTTCCTTGGTTGAGGCAGTTCACTAGATGCAGAACACCCTGCCACGAGAATTTGATTCAGGGAAGGAAGCAGTGTGTAATCTGTGTCTCTTTTGAGTTGTGTGAAACCACAGGGATGTATGCTGTTTGTGCCTAGGGAAATGTGGGCATGTTGGTAGTAGACTTGCTTATCCATTTTGAAAGCTCCATTCATGCTGCCTTGAAGCTCCCTGAATTCTCTGCTGTTGACAGGACCCTGGCTATTGTAGGCATTGGTCTGGGAAGAAAATGAGTTTTCTCTGGCTACACAGGGTGCTTCATTATCCGGGGTGGGACTCATCTTGCCATGCTCTAGAGCTAAAGGGAATCTCAACGTGAGTCCTTGCCTCGAGGTAAGGCCCTGAGTAGCCAGACAGAAAGGGAGGCATGCAGCTCTTTCCATGAGCTCTTAGTCGCTGTTCTGCTTTATTTTAAAGGAAGTACACTTTTCAGCACTCCTAGGCCCCTCGGGTGAGCATCCTTTTCGTTCCAAGATCACTGAGATCCTCCACACTCCTGTAGGCCTGCTGAGCAACAACGTGGCCCATATGTCCCTCGGAGTTCCTCTGTGCCTGCTGAGTCATGGGCAACACACTGCAGTCTTTCTTAGGAGATCTTGATCGAACAGCACTCGCACAGGTTGACGAGCTCCGTTTTGGCAAGTTCCAACTTGCTGTGCAAATCGCGCACACATTCCCTAGTCTGAGCTGCATTGAGGAAAACACTAGGCTTCGCCTTCCTTCCAGGACCTCCTACCTGAAGTCACCCTGCCTCCAGGAGAAAATCGGCTTGCGTTCGTATTGCAACTAAAGCAGAGTTTTTCCTCTAGCACTGCAGGCTTTTGAAGAGGCACCGGCCCCGAGGCCTAACTAGGGCGTTCCTTGGTTGAGGCCGTGCACTAGATGCAGAACGCCGTGCCTCGAGAAGTTGCTTCAGGGAAGGAACTAGTGGGTACGCTGTGTCTCTTTTGTCTTGTGAGAAACCAGAGTTGTGGATGCTGCCTGTGCACATGGAAATGGGGTCGTGATGGTACTAGCCTTGCTTTTCTCTTTGGAAACCTCCATTCTTGCTGCCGTGAAGCTCCCTGAAATTCTCTGCTGTTGACCGCCCGGTGACCACTGTAGCCATGGGTCTGGGAAGAAAATGAGTTTTCTCTGGCTACACACGGAGCTTCACTGGCCGGGGTGGGGCTCACCTTTCCATGCTCTAGAGCCAAAGGGAATCTCCACGTGAGTCCTCGCCTCGAGGTAAGGCCCTGAGTAGCCCTGCAGAAAGGGAGGCATGCAGCTCTTTCCATGAGCTCTTAGTGGAGGTTCCGCTTTATATTAAAGGAAGGACCCTTTTCAGGACTCCTAGGTCTCTCGGGTGAGCATCATTTTGCTTCCAAGATCACTGACTCCCTCCACACCCCTGTGGGCCTGCTGAGCAGCATTGAGTCCCATACGTCCCTCGGAGGCCCTCTGTGTCTGCCGAGTCTCGGGCAACACACTATACGTTACTTCAGGAGAGCTACATTTCCAGAACCCTCGAACAGCATCAGAACCACATTTCTAGGCAGTCCAACATGCCCTGGAAGTCTTCGACATTGCCCTCGTCTGAGCTGCTCTGAGGAAACACTCTGCTTAGAATTGATCGAGGACCTCGTTCCTGAAGTCACTCTAGTCAAGGAGAAATACAGCATCCTAACATGCTGTGTCGCTCACAGGGCAAGCAACGTGAGAACTTGCCCCGAGGTAAGGCCCTGAAATGCTATGCACAAGCAGAGGCGTGTAGCAGTTTCCATGAGGCCGTAGTCGCTGCTCTGCAGCATTTGAACGCCAGTAGGCTTTTTAGGACACCTAGGTGCCTCGTCTGGTAAACTTATTCCCTGCAAGAACACCGAGTACCCTCAGTCTCACCTGGCCATTCTAAGCACTATCCAGGCCAGGAGCTTTCTGACTCACAGTGTGTATGCCGAGTGAAGGGCTACACAGTGCACTCTTATTGGGACATCTGGATTTAGCCAGCAATCGCACAGATTGACGAGCACCGTTCTAGCAAGTTCCAACATGCCGTGGAAGTCACACTCATTCCCTAGTCTGAGCTGCACAGAGAAAAACACTAGGCTTCTCCTTCCATCCAGGACCTCCTACCTGAAGTCACCCTGCCTCCAGGAGAAAGACGGCTGCGTTCCTATTGCAACTGAAGCACAGTTTCTCCTGTAGCACTGCAGGCTTTTGAATAGGCAAGGGCCCAGAGGCCTAGCTAGGGCTTTCCCTGGTGAGGCCGTTCACTAGAGGTAGAACACCCTGCCTCGAGAAGTTGATTCAGGGAAGCAACCAGTGTGTACTCTGGGTCTCTTTTGACTTGTTAGAAACCACAGAGATGTATGCTGCCTGTGCCCACGGAAATGGGGGTATATGATGGTAATAGCCTTGTTTCCCATTTGGAAACCTCCATTCTTGCTGCCGTGAAGCTCCCTGAAATTCTCTGCTGTGGACAGGCCCCTGGCTATTGTAGGCATTGGTCTGGGGAGAAAATGAGTTTTCTCTGGCTACCCAGTGTGCTTCATACCCAGGGCTGGGACTCATCTTGCCATGCTCTAGAGCTATAAGGAATCTCAACGTCAGTCCTTGCCTCGAGGTAAGGCCCTGAGTAGCCATGCAGAAAGGGAGGCATGCAGCTCTTTCCATGAGCTCTTAGTCGCTGTTCTCCTTTATATTAAAGGAAGTAGCCTTTTCAGCACTCCTAGGACCCTCGGGGCAGCCTCATTTTAGTACCAAGATCACTGAGTACCTCCACACCCCTGTTGGCTTGCTGAGCAACAACGAGGCCCTTAGGTCCCTCGGAGGTCCTCTGTGTCTGCTGAGTCATGGGCAACACACTGCACTCTTTCTTGGGATATCTTGGTTTCACAGCACTCGCACAGGTTCACGAGCACCGTTCTGGCAAGTTCCGACTTGCTGTGGAAGTCGCACACATTCCCTAGTCTGAGCTGCACTGAGAAAAACACTAGGCTTCCCCTTCCTTCCAGGAACTCCTACCTGAAGTCACCCTGCCTCCAGGAGAACGACGCCTTGCTTCCTATTGCAACTAAAGCACAGTTCTTCCTATAGCACTGCAAGCTTTTGAATAGGCACGAGCCCAGAGGCCTAGCTAGGACGTTCCTTGGTTGAGGCAGTTCACTAGATGCAGAACACCCTGCCACGAGAATTTGATTCAGGGAAGGAAGCAGTGTGTAATCTGTGTCTCTTTTGAGTTGTGTGAAACCACAGGGATGTATGCTGTTTGTGCCTAGGGAAATGTGGGCATGTTGGTAGTAGACTTGCTTATCCATTTTGAAAGCTCCATTCATGCTGCCTTGAAGCTCCCTGAATTCTCTGCTGTTGACAGGACCCTGGCTATTGTAGGCATTGGTCTGGGAAGAAAATGAGTTTTCTCTGGCTACACAGGGTGCTTCATTATCCGGGGTGGGACTCATCTTGCCATGCTCTAGAGCTAAAGGGAATCTCAACGTGAGTCCTTGCCTCGAGGTAAGGCCCTGAGTAGCCAGACAGAAAGGGAGGCATGCAGCTCTTTCCATGAGCTCTTAGTCGCTGTTCTGCTTTATTTTAAAGGAAGTACACTTTTCAGCACTCCTAGGCCCCTCGGGTGAGCATCCTTTTCGTTCCAAGATCACTGAGATCCTCCACACTCCTGTAGGCCTGCTGAGCAACAACGTGGCCCATATGTCCCTCGGAGTTCCTCTGTGCCTGCTGAGTCATGGGCAACACACTGCAGTCCTTCTTAGGAGATCTTGATCGAACAGCACTCGCACAGGTAGACGAGCTCCGTTTTGGCAAGTTCCAACTTGCTGTGCAAATCGCGCACACATTCCCTAGTCTGAGCTGCATTGAGGAAAACACTAGGCTTCGCCTTCCTTCCAGGACCTCCTACCTGAAGTCACCCTGCCTCCAGGAGAAAATCGGCTTGCGTTCGTATTGCAACTAAAGCAGAGTTTTTCCTCTAGCACTGCAGGCTTTTGAAGAGGCACCGGCCCCGAGGCCTAACTAGGGCGTTCCTTGGTTGAGGCCGTGCACTAGATGCAGAACGCCGTGCCTCGAGAAGTTGCTTCAGGGAAGGAACTAGTGGGTACGCTGTGTCTCTTTTGTCTTGTGAGAAACCAGAGTTTTGGATGCTGCCTGTGCACATGGAAATGGGGTCGTGATGGTACTAGCCTTGCTTTTCTCTTTGGAAACCTCCATTCTTGCTGCCGTGAAGCTCCCTGAAATTCTCTGCTGTTGACCGCCCCGTGACCACTGTAGCCATGGGTCTGGGAAGAAAATGAGTTTTCTCTGGCTACACACGGAGCTTCACTGGCCGGGGTGGGGCTCACCTTGCCATGCTCTAGAGCCAAAGGGAATCTCCACGTGAGTCCTCGCCTCGAGGTAAGGCCCTGAGTAGCCCTGCAGAAAGGGAGGCATGCAGCTCTTTCCATGAGCTCTTAGTGGAGGTTCCGCTTTATATTAAAGGAAGGACCCTTTTCAGGACTCCTAGGTCTCTCGGGTGAGCATCATTTTGCTTCCAAGATCACTGACTCCCTCCACACCCCTGTGGGCCTGCTGAGCAGCATTGAGTCCCATACGTCCCTCGGAGGCCCTCTGTGTCTGCCGAGTCTCGGGCAACACACTATACGTTACTTCAGGAGAGCTACATTTCCAGAACCCTCGAACAGCATCAGAACCACATTTCTAGGCAGTCCAACATGCCCTGGAAGTCTTCGACATTGCCCTCGTCTGAGCTGCTCTGAGGAAACACTCTGCTTAGAATTGATCGAGGACCTCGTTCCTGAAGTCACTCTAGTCAAGGAGAAATACAGCATCCTAACATGCTGTGTCGCTCACAGGGCAAGCAACGTGAGAACTTGCCCCGAGGTAAGGCCCTGAAATGCTATGCACAAGCAGAGGCGTGTAGCAGTTTCCATGAGGCCGTAGTCGCTGCTCTGCAGCATTTGAACGCCAGTAGGCTTTTTAGGACACTTAGGTGCCTCGTCTGGTAAACTTATTCCCTGCAAGAACACCGAGTACCCTCAGTCTCACCTGGCCATTCTAAGCACTATCCAGGCCAGGAGCTTTCCGACTCACAGTGTGTATGCCGAGTGAAGGGCTACACAGTGCACTCTTATTGGGACATCTGGATTTAGCCAGCAATCGCACAGATTGACGAGCACCGTTCTAGCAAGTTCCAACATGCCGTGGAAGTCACACTCATTCCCTAGTCTGAGCTGCACAGAGAAAAACACTAGGCTTCTCCTTCCATCCAGGACCTCCTACCTGAAGTCACCCTGCCTCCAGGAGAAAGACGGCTGCGTTCCTATTGCAACTGAAGCACAGTTTCTCCTGTAGCACTGCAGGCTTTTGAATAGGCAAGGGCCCAGAGGCCTAGCTAGGGCTTTCCCTGGTGAGGCCGTTCACTAGAGGTAGAACACCCTGCCTCGAGAAGTTGATTCAGGGAAGCAACCAGTGTGTACTCTGGGTCTCTTTTGACTTGTTAGAAACCACAGAGATGTATGCTGCCTGTGCCCACGGAAATGGGGGTATATGATGGTAATAGCCTTGTTTCCCATTTGGAAACCTCCATTCTTGCTGCCGTGAAGCTCCCTGAAATTTTCTCTGCTGTGGACAGGCCCCTGGCTATTGTAGGCATTGGTCTGGGGAGAAAATGAGTTTTCTCTGGCTACCCAGTGTGCTTCATACCCAGGGCTGGGACTCATCTTGCCATGCTCTAGAGCTATAAGGAATCTCAACGTCAGTCCTTGCCTCGAGGTAAGGCCCTGAGTAGCCATGCAGAAAGGGAGGCATGCAGCTCTTTCCATGAGCTCTTAGTCGCTGTTCTCCTTTATATTAAAGGAAGTAGCCTTTTCAGCACTCCTAGGACCCTCGGGGCAGCCTCATTTTAGTACCAAGATCACTGAGTACCTCCACACCCCTGTTGGCTTGCTGAGCACCAGCGAGGCCCTTAGGTCCCTCGGAGGTCCTCTGTGTCTGCTGAGTCATGGGCAACACACTGCACTCTTTCTTGGGATATCTTGGTTTCACAGCACTCGCACAGGTTCACGAGCACCGTTCTGGCAAGTTCCGACTTGCTGTGGAAGTCGCACACATTCCCTAGTCTGAGCTGCACTGAGAAAAACACTAGGCTTCCCCTTCCTTCCAGGAACTCCTACCTGAAGTCACCCTGCCTCCAGGAGAACGACGCCTTGCTTCCTATTGCAACTAAAGCACAGTTTTTCCTATAGCACTGCAAGCTTTTGAATAGGCACGAGCCCAGAGGCCTAGCTAGGGCGTTCCTTGGTTGAGGCAGTTCACTAGATGCAGAACACCCTGCCACGAGAATTTGATTCAGGGAAGGAAGCAGTGTGTAATCTGTGTCTCTTTTGAGTTGTGTGAAACCACAGGGATGTATGCTGTTTGTGCCTAGGGAAATGTGGGCATGTTGGTAGTAGACTTGCTTATCCATTTTGAAAGCTCCATTCATGCTGCCTTGAAGCTCCCTGAATTCTCTGCTGTTGACAGGACCCTGGCTATTGTAGGCATTGGTCTGGGAAGAAAATGAGTTTTCTCTGGCTACACAGGGTGCTTCATTATCCGGGGTGGGACTCATCTTGCCATGCTCTAGAGCTAAAGGGAATCTCAACGTGAGTCCTTGCCTCGAGGTAAGGCCCTGAGTAGCCAGACAGAAAGGGAGGCATGCAGCTCTTTCCATGAGCTCTTAGTCGCTGTTCTGCTTTATTTTAAAGGAAGTACACTTTTCAGCACTCCTAGGCCCCTCGGGTGAGCATCCTTTTCGTTCCAAGATCACTGAGATCCTCCACACTCCTGTAGGCCTGCTGAGCAACAACGTGGCCCATATGTCCCTCGGAGTTCCTCTGTGCCTGCTGAGTCATGGGCAACACACTGCAGTCCTTCTTAGGAGATCTTGATGGAACAGCACTCGCACAGGTTGACGAGCTCCGTTTTGGCAAGTTCCAACTTGCTGTGCAAATCGCGCACACATTCCCTAGTCTGAGCTGCATTGAGGAAAACACTAGGCTTCGCCTTCCTTCCAGGACCTCCTACCTGAAGTCACCCTGCCTCCAGGAGAAAATCGGCTTGCGTTCGTATTGCAACTAAAGCAGAGTTTTTCCTCTAGCACTGCAGGCTTTTGAAGAGGCACCGGCCCCGAGGCCTAACTAGGGCGTTCCTTGGTTGAGGCCGTGCACTAGATGCAGAACGCCGTGCCTCGAGAAGTTGCTTCAGGGAAGGAACTAGTGGGTACGCTGTGTCTCTTTTGTCTTGTGAGAAACCAGAGTTTTGGATGCTGCCTGTGCACATGGAAATGGGGTCGTGATGGTACTAGCCTTGCTTTTCTCTTTGGAAACCTCCATTCTTGCTGCCGTGAAGCTCCCTGAAATTCTCTGCTGTTGACCGCCCCGTGACCACTGTAGGCATGGGTGTGGGAAGAAAATGAGTTTTCTCTGGCTACACACGGAGCTTCACTGGCCGGGGTGGGGCTCACCTTGCCATGCTCTAGAGCCAAAGGGAATCTCCACGTGAGTCCTCGCCTCGAGGTAAGGCCCTGAGTAGCCCTGCAGAAAGGGAGGCATGCAGCTCTTTCCATGAGCTCTTAGTGGAGGTTCCGCTTTATATTAAAGGAAGGACCCTTTTCAGGACTCCTAGGCCCCTCGGGTGAGCATCATTTTGCTTCCAAGATCACTGACTCCCTCCACACCCCTGTGGGCCTGCTGAGCAGCATTGAGTCCCATACGTCCCTCGGAGGCCCTCTGTGTCTGCCGAGTCTCGGGCAACACACTATACGTTACTTCAGGAGAGCTACATTTCCAGAACTCTCGAACAGCATCAGAACCACATTTCTAGGCAGTCCAACATGCCCTGGAAGTCTTCGACATTGCCCTCGTCTGAGCTGCTCTGAGGAAACACTCTGCTTAGAATTGATCGAGGACCTCGTTCCTGAAGTCACTCTAGTCAAGGAGAAATACAGCATCCTAACATGCTGTGTCGCTCACAGGGCAAGCAACGTGAGAACTTGCCTCGAGGTAAGGCCCTGAAATGCTATGCACAAGCAGAGGCGTGTAGCAGTTTCCATGAGGCCGTAGTCGCTGCTCTGCAGCATTTGAACGCCAGTAGGCTTTTTAGGACACCTAGGTGCCTCGTCTGGTAAACTTATTCCCTGCAAGAACACCGAGTACCCTCAGTCTCACCTGGCCATTCTAAGCACTATCCAGGCCAGGAGCTTTCTGACTCACAGTGTGTATGCCGAGTGAAGGGCTACACAGTGCACTCTTATTGGGACATCTGGATTTAGCCAGCAATCGCACAGATTGACGAGCACCGTTCTAGCAAGTTCCAACATGCCGTGGAAGTCACACTCATTCCCTAGTCTGAGCTGCACAGAGAAAAACACTAGGCTTCTCCTTCCATCCAGGACCTCCTACCTGAAGTCACCCTGCCTCCAGGAGAAAGACGGCTGCGTTCCTATTGCAACTGAAGCACAGTTTCTCCTGTAGCACTGCAGGCTTTTGAATAGGCAAGGGCCCAGAGGCCTAGCTAGGGCTTTCCCTGGTGAGGCCGTTCACTAGAGGTAGAACACCCTGCCTCGAGAAGTTGATTCAGGGAAGCAACCAGTGTGTACTCTGGGTCTCTTTTGACTTGTTAGAAACCACAGAGATGTATGCTGCCTGTGCCCACGGAAATGGGGGTATATGATGGTAATAGCCTTGTTTCCCATTTGGAAACCTCCATTCTTGCTGCCGTGAAGCTCCCTGAAATTCTCTGCTGTGGACAGGCCCCTGGCTATTGTAGGCATTGGTCTGGGGAGAAAATGAGTTTTCTCTGGCTACCCAGTGTGCTTCATACCCAGGGCTGGGACTCATCTTGCCATGCTCTAGAGCTATAAGGAATCTCAACGTCAGTCCTTGCCTCGAGGTAAGGCCCTGAGTAGCCATGCAGAAAGGGAGGCATGCAGCTCTTTCCATGAGCTCTTAGTCGCTGTTCTCCTTTATATTAAAGGAAGTAGCCTTTTCAGCACTCCTAGGACCCTCGGGGCAGCCTCATTTTAGTACCAAGATCACTGAGTACCTCCACACCCCTGTTGGCTTGCTGAGCAACAACGAGGCCCTTAGGTCCCTCGGAGGTCCTCTGTGTCTGCTGAGTCATGGGCAACACACTGCACTCTTTCTTGGGATATCTTGGTTTCACAGCACTCGCACAGGTTCACGAGCACCGTTCTGGCAAGTTCCGACTTGCTGTGGAAGTCGCACACATTCCCTAGTCTGAGCTGCACTGAGAAAAACACTAGGCTTCCCCTTCCTTCCAGGAACTCCTACCTGAAGTCACCCTGCCTCCAGGAGAACGACGCCTTGCTTCCTATTGCAACTAAAGCACAGTTCTTCCTATAGCACTGCAAGCTTTTGAATAGGCACGAGCCCAGAGGCCTAGCTAGGACGTTCCTTGGTTGAGGCAGTTCACTAGATGCAGAACACCCTGCCACGAGAATTTGATTCAGGGAAGGAAGCAGTGTGTAATCTGTGTCTCTTTTGAGTTGTGTGAAACCACAGGGATGTATGCTGTTTGTGCCTAGGGAAATGTGGGCATGTTGGTAGTAGACTTGCTTATCCATTTTGAAAGCTCCATTCATGCTGCCTTGAAGCTCCCTGAATTCTCTGCTGTTGACAGGACCCTGGCTATTGTAGGCATTGGTCTGGGAAGAAAATGAGTTTTCTCTGGCTACACAGGGTGCTTCATTATCCGGGGTGGGACTCATCTTGCCATGCTCTAGAGCTAAAGGGAATCTCAACGTGAGTCCTTGCCTCGAGGTAAGGCCCTGAGTAGCCAGACAGAAAGGGAGGCATGCAGCTCTTTCCATGAGCTCTTAGTCGCTGTTCTGCTTTATTTTAAAGGAAGTACACTTTTCAGCACTCCTAGGCCCCTCGGGTGAGCATCCTTTTCGTTCCAAGATCACTGAGATCCTCCACACTCCTGTAGGCCTGCTGAGCAACAACGTGGCCCATATGTCCCTCGGAGTTCCTCTGTGCCTGCTGAGTCATGGGCAACACACTGCAGTCCTTCTTAGGAGATCTTGATCGAACAGCACTCGCACAGGTAGACGAGCTCCGTTTTGGCAAGTTCCAACTTGCTGTGCAAATCGCGCACACATTCCCTAGTCTGAGCTGCATTGAGGAAAACACTAGGCTTCGCCTTCCTTCCAGGACCTCCTACCTGAAGTCACCCTGCCTCCAGGAGAAAATCGGCTTGCGTTCGTATTGCAACTAAAGCAGAGTTTTTCCTCTAGCACTGCAGGCTTTTGAAGAGGCACCGGCCCCGAGGCCTAACTAGGGCGTTCCTTGGTTGAGGCCGTGCACTAGATGCAGAACGCCGTGCCTCGAGAAGTTGCTTCAGGGAAGGAACTAGTGGGTACGCTGTGTCTCTTTTGTCTTGTGAGAAACCAGAGTTTTGGATGCTGCCTGTGCACATGGAAATGGGGTCGTGATGGTACTAGCCTTGCTTTTCTCTTTGGAAACCTCCATTCTTGCTGCCGTGAAGCTCCCTGAAATTCTCTGCTGTTGACCGCCCCGTGACCACTGTAGCCATGGGTCTGGGAAGAAAATGAGTTTTCTCTGGCTACACACGGAGCTTCACTGGCCGGGGTGGGGCTCACCTTGCCATGCTCTAGAGCCAAAGGGAATCTCCACGTGAGTCCTCGCCTCGAGGTAAGGCCCTGAGTAGCCCTGCAGAAAGGGAGGCATGCAGCTCTTTCCATGAGCTCTTAGTGGAGGTTCCGCTTTATATTAAAGGAAGGACCCTTTTCAGGACTCCTAGGTCTCTCGGGTGAGCATCATTTTGCTTCCAAGATCACTGACTCCCTCCACACCCCTGTGGGCCTGCTGAGCAGCATTGAGTCCCATACGTCCCTCGGAGGCCCTCTGTGTCTGCCGAGTCTCGGGCAACACACTATACGTTACTTCAGGAGAGCTACATTTCCAGAACCCTCGAACAGCATCAGAACCACATTTCTAGGCAGTCCAACATGCCCTGGAAGTCTTCGACATTGCCCTCGTCTGAGCTGCTCTGAGGAAACACTCTGCTTAGAATTGATCGAGGACCTCGTTCCTGAAGTCACTCTAGTCAAGGAGAAATACAGCATCCTAACATGCTGTGTCGCTCACAGGGCAAGCAACGTGAGAACTTGCCCCGAGGTAAGGCCCTGAAATGCTATGCACAAGCAGAGGCGTGTAGCAGTTTCCATGAGGCCGTAGTCGCTGCTCTGCAGCATTTGAACGCCAGTAGGCTTTTTAGGACACTTAGGTGCCTCGTCTGGTAAACTTATTCCCTGCAAGAACACCGAGTACCCTCAGTCTCACCTGGCCATTCTAAGCACTATCCAGGCCAGGAGCTTTCCGACTCACAGTGTGTATGCCGAGTGAAGGGCTACACAGTGCACTCTTATTGGGACATCTGGATTTAGCCAGCAATCGCACAGATTGACGAGCACCGTTCTAGCAAGTTCCAACATGCCGTGGAAGTCACACTCATTCCCTAGTCTGAGCTGCACAGAGAAAAACACTAGGCTTCTCCTTCCATCCAGGACCTCCTACCTGAAGTCACCCTGCCTCCAGGAGAAAGACGGCTGCGTTCCTATTGCAACTGAAGCACAGTTTCTCCTGTAGCACTGCAGGCTTTTGAATAGGCAAGGGCCCAGAGGCCTAGCTAGGGCTTTCCCTGGTGAGGCCGTTCACTAGAGGTAGAACACCCTGCCTCGAGAAGTTGATTCAGGGAAGCAACCAGTGTGTACTCTGGGTCTCTTTTGACTTGTTAGAAACCACAGAGATGTATGCTGCCTGTGCCCACGGAAATGGGGGTATATGATGGTAATAGCCTTGTTTCCCATTTTAAACCTCCATTCTTGCTGCCGTGAAGCTCCCTGAAATTTTCTCTGCTGTGGACAGGCCCCTGGCTATTGTAGGCATTGGTCTGGGGAGAAAATGAGTTTTCTCTGGCTACCCAGTGTGCTTCATACCCAGGGCTGGGACTCATCTTGCCATGCTCTAGAGCTATAAGGAATCTCAACGTCAGTCCTTGCCTCGAGGTAAGGCCCTGAGTAGCCATGCAGAAAGGGAGGCATGCAGCTCTTTCCATGAGCTCTTAGTCGCTGTTCTCCTTTATATTAAAGGAAGTAGCCTTTTCAGCACTCCTAGGACCCTCGGGCAGCCTCATTTTAGTACCAAGATCACTGAGTACCTCCACAGCCCTGTTGGCTTGCTGAGCACCAACGAGGCCCTTAGGTCCCTCGGAGGTCCTCTGTGTCTGCTGAGTCATGGGCAACACACTGCACTCTTTCTTGGGATATCTTGGTTTCACAGCACTCGCACAGGTTCACGAGCACCGTTCTGGCAAGTTCCGACTTGCTGTGGAAGTCGCACACATTCCCTAGTCTGAGCTGCACTGAGAAAAACACTAGGCTTCCCCTTCCTTCCAGGAACTCCTACCTGAAGTCACCCTGCCTCCAGGAGAAGGACGCCTTGCTTCCTATTGCAACTAAAGCACAGTTTTTCCTATAGCACTGCAAGCTTTTGAATAGGCACGAGCCCAGAGGCCTAGCTAGGGCGTTCCTTGGTTGAGGCAGTTCACTAGATGCAGAACACCCTGCCACGAGAATTTGATTCAGGGAAGGAAGCAGTGTGTAATCTGTGTCTCTTTTGAGTTGTGTGAAACCACAGGGATGTATGCTGTTTGTGCCTAGGGAAATGTGGGCATGTTGGTAGTAGACTTGCTTATCCATTTTGAAAGCTCCATTCATGCTGCCTTGAAGCTCCCTGAATTCTCTGCTGTTGACAGGACCCTGGCTATTGTAGGCATTGGTCTGGGAAGAAAATGAGTTTTCTCTGGCTACACAGGGTGCTTCATTATCCGGGGTGGGACTCATCTTGCCATGCTCTAGAGCTAAAGGGAATCTCAACGTGAGTCCTTGCCTCGAGGTAAGGCCCTGAGTAGCCAGACAGAAAGGGAGGCATGCAGCTCTTTCCATGAGCTCTTAGTCGCTGTTCTGCTTTATTTTAAAGGAAGTACACTTTTCAGCACTCCTAGGCCCCTCGGGTGAGCATCCTTTTCGTTCCAAGATCACTGAGATCCTCCACACTCCTGTAGGCCTGCTGAGCAACAACGTGGCCCATATGTCCC